>NW_006408530.1:6444140-6453602 GCF_000296735.1 Chrysochloris asiatica | reverse complement strand
GTTAATAGCTGAGCATGTTAACAGTTTGCATCATTCAGTTTCTTCAGAATGGCTCTTAGTAGGTGTACATTAGAGTTTCTTTAAGGAATCTTGATGACATTATAGAAAAAGCACTGAATTGTTAACCACAAAGTTAACAGTTCAAACCCATTAGCTGCTTCTCAGGAGAACGATAAGGCTTTCTGATCCAGTAAGGAGTCCTGGTGTAACACCATAGGATAATAAGCACTTGACCTTAGGGTCGGTCTGAACTGCAGGGTGTGCGGTTCAAACTTACCGACTGCTCCTCGGAAAACCTATTCAGGGTCGCTGTGAGTCAGAACTGACGTGATGGCACTTAACAAGAACAACAAAGATTTATAGCCCCGTCTCAGGGTTACTATGAGTTGGAATCAACTTGATGGCAGTTGATTTGGTGGTTTGGTTTTAATAGAACCTCCTTACTTTGTCTTTATTTCAAATGATATAAAAGAAACCTTGTTTTAAAATCAAGTGCTGCTAGTTCATCTCCCCAAATCTCATCAAAGGATTGCAGTGGTGGTGTTATGTGCTGTTGAGTCACTTCCCACTCATTGCGACCCTATGCACAACAGAATGAAACCTTTGCCTGGCCCAGTGCCATCCTCAGAATTGTTTTATCACCTGATTTTGAACATTTCCACTCTGACATATTTAAAAGATCCTGGGTTGGTATCCACGTCTTTCCTGGGAACAGAAGCTTGATGATTTGTGAGCCCATGCAAATCCTTTTCCTTTGCCCTCAGCCAGATCTCTGAGATGATCACTGCTGGCAAGATGACCAGAGGAGCTTCTTGTTTGAACACTGTTGTTCCCAGCAGAGAACTTATTTGAAGTTCTTGTCTTCTGGGGAAAAAAAATCAGCAGCAGATTGGAAGATGGTTTTAATATATCTGCTGTTGGGGTCCTCACTCTCCATGGGATCATGAGACCCACAGCTTTTATTCTGGATTCTGAAATGGCCCGTTGTTTTATTTTTAGAAATCCATCTCACAGTTTTAGGAGAGTGGGAACTGTTTCTGTGAATTTCCTGACTGCTGTACTCCACACCGTTGCTGTGGTAGTTTCTAAAATGATGTGGGAATGCAGAATGTTCTAAATGTACCACTGTGAGAAACCATGTAACTCTTGATTTAATTTAACAAATATCAAGGCATGTCTTTTTAGACCAGTTTTGTTCGTTTTTTTCTACTTTTGGAAACACTTAATAGGTAAATGTACTTATGGAAATTATGTATTTAAGAGAAAGCGCACACAACATTAAGATGGTGCTCCAATTTTGTTTAGTGATTTTTGCACTTACTTTTGCAGTTGTTGTTAAGTGCCACTGAGTCGGTTTTGACATGGTATAGGGTTGCCAAAAGTATGCCTGGTGGGTTTGAACTGACCACCTTGTGGTTACCAGTGCAGTGTTTACCCTGCAACATCACACCAGGATGTCTGTAGTGGGCTTGGCTTAATCAGGAGGAAAGGGGAAGTTGTCATTAAAGAAATCTTTGCTTTGCTTTGACTTTTCTTGGATGTCCTGATGTGAATTAGCCTAGTTGGAACTTCTGGAAGGCTTCTGTTAATAAAGTGTGGGATATCTTTTCTAGGCCTTGTTAGTGGTTTTGAGACCGTGGTGCAAAAACTTGAACATAACAAAGATTGGCAAGAAGTTCATTTATCCTCACAGAGTCTGGTGAAACCTAGAGTTGCTATAGGCTTCCATTTCTGACCGCATTACTGTGGACTGTTAAAATGGGAGGGCAGGTGAGCTAATAGACTTAATTTCTGGGAGGAGAGGTGCTGATGTTACATTTGTCTCCCTTAGAAGCCCTGGGAGGAAATAAAGCAGCTGGGCTTTGGGAATGTATAGAAGAAAACCTTTTCAGTGAAGACACTTGCGAATTGAACTTTTTTTCTTTGCTCGTTTTTGGGAGGTAAACAGTGTTGGCCTCTAAATTAGTAATTAATGCTGTTTGGGTTTTAGTCTTTCCTTTTGGAGTGCCTGGATGATACAGATGATTAGCATGCTCGGTGGTTAGCTGGAAGGTTAGAGGTTCAAGTCCACCAAGAGATGCCTTGGAAGAAAGGCCTGGTGATTTATTCCTAAAAACTCAGTCACTGAAAGCCCTGTGGAGTACAGTTTTATCCTGATGTGCATGGGATTGTCATAATCAGAGTCGCTTCTATGGTAGCTGGTATACTGCTATCTTCCTTTCATGATGGATTCTATTTTCCAATTGGGGTTTTGACGACTTCTTGTAGTGATAATTATTAACTCCTCAAGCAGAATGTTAAACAGCTACCTATAAAAAGCTCTGACTGTAGTAAATATTCCATAAGAATTTGTTGCAGTTGTTAATAATAAACTTGGTGGCCCAGTGGGTAAACACTCCGTGGCTTGCTGAGAGGTTGGCATTTTGAACCCACCACTTGCTCTGTGGGAGAAAGCTGTGATGTCTGCTTCTGTAAAGGTTACAGCCAGGGAAACGCTCGCTGGTAGTACTCTGACCTATAGGGTCTCTGTGAATTGGATGATTCGAGAACAATGGGTTTGTTTTGTTAAATTATTAATAATAGCATAATTATAATGTTATTGCTTTTCCAGAATGATCATAGCTGGTACTGTTTTCATTCTGAAAATTTACTGTAACAGTTAACTTTGGAAATCGAAGAAAGGTTATTGAAGAAATGCTAGTCACTCCTAAATTTAGAGAAAGTAAATTAATACATTCATTTCATTTTGATAACTTTCATTATAAATAGATGTATGGTGAAGAAATGAGTAGGAGTAGTCCTGTAACGTTATCATTAGCATCTGTTTTGTTTAGAATATCTTTATGTCATAAACCAGGAATTTGTAAAACTCAGTGCTTACTGCGTGTTTTTCTATATCAAGGTGGTGTTCTGTGGAGTCGGTACCAAATCAGAACGACCCTGTACAGTGTTTCCGAGGCTGTATATCTTTACGGGAGCAGAAAGCCTCATCTGTCTCCTGTGGAATGGCTAGTAGTTTTGAACTGCTGACCTTGAGGTTAGCAGCCCTCTTTTCCACTTCTAGAGGTGTATTGTAGGAATTGACTAAGGAATCTCTCTTGGCTGACATGCATTTGGGATTACGGTTTGATAAAATAAAGTAATAGGAATGATAATTATCATTTAATGAATGCCTACCCTGAGCTCTGGTAGTGTAATGGTAACGAATCAGGCTGTGAACCTCAAGACCAACAGTTCGAAACTACCAGCTGCTGCATGGGAGAAAGATGAGGCTTTCTGCTCCCGTAAAGATTTACAGCATTGGAAACCCTGTACAGGGTCGCTATGGGTTGGAACCGACTCGATGGCACTTAACAACAACAACAACAACAACCCTATATGTACTTTTTAAAAATTCTTGCAAAATAGGCCATTTGTCCCTGTTTTATAGGAGCAAGAATTTGCACAAAGTCAAATGACGAATAAGCATCAGCACTTGGATTGGAGCCCCGGCTTATGTGATTTTAAAGCTCATGTTCTTCTTACTACTTAAGTCATGAGGTTGGACATAACATTTCCAAATGCTTTATTTTAAAATCATGCCTTCCCCTCTCTCTACAATATGGGCTAGTAGTCTCTGGAACCCAGAAGTTGTTGGGGGGTTAAGGTAGGACTTGGGCATTGGGATGAGGCCGCAGTGTTGCTGTGCTGGGGAGAGGCCAGGCCATGTCATGGTTATGGGTAGAATTCAGCTGGTGGGAAAGGATGGTCTGTTACCCAGCTGACATTAGTAAGAGGGCAGGAGCGTCCTCTTGACAATTACTGGTACCCCGGGATAGAAGCACAATCTTTCCCTTATGTAGGTGGCAGAGTGGCAAAGCATCCTTGAAAACACTGCTCTGCAAGATGAACTATTCTGCACTCCTGGTTCAGTGTGTGTGCTTCCTTATTGAATCTCACAGGTTCTCTTTCTTCCTGAGAGATCTCAGGAATTGGAAAAGCAAAAATGTCTAGTGTGGGCCAGTCAAGATTGGCCTTCCCTGGTTCAGGGTCTGGTCCAGCTACCCACAACGAAGAAAGAAGAAAAATAGCCACACCCTAGGTTTATTTTTTTGTTTCTTCACTGACATGCCTCTTCTCTTTTAAAGTGGATAACAAAAATCTGGTAATGGAAGATTTCATTTTTAATAGAAATCCCAGGGGCCATTCCTTACATTTGCCTAATTCTTTCAGGGACTAGGAACAACTTTAATCCAGAGACTATAGAGGGACACTCTCCCACAAAGTGTAGGGTTGTACTTGCACCCTTCTAATATCTATTTGCTGAAAGTATTACAGAGTGACACTTGAACAATGAAGCAACTGTTTTTAGTGCTAAAAGCACCCAAGTGACCAAGCAGCATCTAAATTAGGAATGAAATTATTTGTTCCTGACATTAGTTGAAGGGTACATCCTCTTTTAAAGAGCAACGATGAAATTGAATTCCATCTATAGAAGGCTGCTTTGTAGGGATAGAGAGAGAAAGGTAGGAGGCTGGAGAATGAGTTTGGTGGGTCTGGGAAACTCCTGTGGTTTTGAAACTCAGGCTGGGGCCTTTTACTGTTCTTAGTGTTCTCACAAATATGCTTCCAATAAAAACAATTTGAAAGGCAAAATATAAAATTCTTCCATTTAAGAGCACCTTGCTGAGATGTATGGTGGTTGCTTAAATTGTGCTGTGATTAGAACCATACCCTGTGAATGTGTAGTATGTTGTCAGAGCAGATGGTCATACAATATTCACTGTCCTGGTAAGATTGAATTAAGAGGACTCCCTCCCTCACGCCTCAAAACAGACTTTGGCTGGGAAAAGGTAGGGTCAGTCAAAAGCTTCTCTGTCTGTTTGAGACTGGTTCATATTGTCTAGAAATGATTAAGAGTATACTTCAGGGGCAAAGTGCCATTCCGTTTGATTTGGCCTCTACAAAGTTTGCCATAGAAGTCTATCAGTATTTATTACATTTCCCTGTTAATTGATGCTTTAGTCACGTGCTTTGTGGTTTGCTCATGAAGTTTTTACTTAAATGACTTATGAAAATGATCAAAATGGATACTCTGAAGGCCTAAATTACATTCTTATGCTGTGGATTTTCTTCAGATGGTCAACTTAACCAGATGAAAACCCTTCATCAGGTTGGTTGCCAAGTTGTAATAAAAGACTACCGGGAATGCCTTGACTTATCTTTGTTTCACCCTTACTGGATATTGTCTTCCTTCCAAGTCTAAGCAGCACATTCTTAGCCCTGCAGACAACAGCCTTGTATTACAGCTGGAATTCCAAGGCCTTGGTTTTTGAAAGGCTAGGGTTTATAGTAGTAGCTTTCTGCAAACCAAGTGCTTAGGGTATCTCTGTAGGATAAGCATTGGACCGCTAACAGCACTGTCAGTGGTTCAAACCCACCAGCTGTGCTGTGGGAAGAAGATGAAACTTGTATGCTCTCTTAAAGATGTTCAGCCTTGGAAACCCTCTGCAGGGTCACTGTGAGTCAGAATCACTTTGGTGACAGTGAGTGGGTGCTGGTGATGGTTTATAATGGGACTCTTAACTCTATTTTGATTCTTGGCATAAATTCTACCTCCATTGAATTCTTTCTTAACTATTAATTGGTAATGAAGAAAAACAACAAACAAAAACCCTTTGCCTTTAGGCAGAATGTATTTGAAAGTAAATTAAGGCTTCAGTAGCCAGCTCTGGTGGTGTTTTGGGTTAGGTGTTGGGCAACTGCAAGGCCAGTGGTTCAAATCCATCAACCACTCCATGGGAGAATGATGAGGCTGTCTGCTCTGGTAAAGATTTAGTTTCAGAAACCCTATACAGGGTTGCTAAGGACCTCTGGTAGTGTAGTGGTTACAAATCAGGCTGCGAACTTCAAGGTCAGCAGTTCGAAACTACCAGCTGTTCTGCGGGAAAAAGATGAGGCTTTCTGCTCCCGCAAAGATTTACAGCCTCAGAAACCCTGTACAGGGTCGCTATGAGTCGGAACCAACTCCACAGCACATAACATAGATAGAGCTGTAACTGAATCAGTGGGAGTCTCACCCTTAGGGACTTGCCTGGGCGTTCCCTTAATGGAAAGTTGGGGTACCAGAGCCACAAGGTACACCAGGTGGCTAGAGGTCCCAGAACCTTTGTAATCTGTAGTTGTGTCTGTACCCGGTCACGATCCTGTTCCTACGTCTGCAACAGTGATGGACTGATCTGCCACCAGTCATGATTTTGTGATGATTTCCTTTGTTTTCCATGTTCTGTAATTAGCCATGTATCCTTTGGATGCCATTATGACTTTATGCTGATAATCTCCCTCATCCAGATAACTTGTCTTTATCATGCCTTTGACCTGTTAAAGACTTCATAAAAGTGTCTCTATAAAATGCATTTGAATTTGGGTCGTTTTCCCCTAACAAAAGTCATAAAGCTTCCTATTTCCCTTTTGAGGGAAGGTGCTTGCTGGTTAGTAGATTAGAGAAGAAATTAGAAATCAGCCTATCAGGAAATGTTTCCATACTCGGCAGGATGGTTTTAGAGAAGCAAAGGAAATCAGATGAGTTTATCCTTCCATAATGCCTTGCTGGAATTTATCCCAAGCACAGTTGTAGGTGGTCACATTGGAATGGATTCCCTGTGGACTCATCAAAAGGGAAGAAGTATAGGGTACAGAGTTCTACTCTACTGCTAGTAATCCTGGGTGAATGCTTTCTTTCATCCATGATCTGTAAATGACAGTAGTGCTGACTTCATTCATGGTTAAACTTTTCTGTGACCCTGAATATGGTCTGCATAGGACCCACTATGGAGTCCTGTTGTGGTGCTGTAGAATAAACACTGTACTGCTAGCCACAAGGTCTGTGGTTCAGACCCACCTGCTGCTCTTCAGAAGGAGGGTTGCTATGAGTCAGAACAGTCCGTAACAACCACATAACCCTCGTTCCTTATAAGGTCTCTCTGCAATTGCTAGTCTTCACTATCTTCCTGAGAATGTTACACCATAGTATTTCATAAATTATGTGATTTCAATAGCTCTTAACTTAGTAGGATCAATGCTGTGGTTTGGACTTTCATTCATTCATTCATTCAGTCAACAAACTTTGGGCTTCAATTGATTGCCTGTCATAGTCAGTCTCCATTGCTAGTTATCTTACTTTGAATTTCAGGATATTAAATTTACCTGTCACTTTTTCTCCTAAGACTTTTCTAACTCACTTTTTTAACATTTCATTGTCTGTGTGATTTAATATTATAACTTTGAAGTCTAGGGACTTCTTACACAGAGGTGTTTTTCATTGATCTGGATACACTTGAAAGTAAGTTACTATAAATCACTGACATTAACAGTCTAACCACCCCCCCATTTCTTGATTAATTATTCACCACAGACTAATTAAATATATTAAGTAGTAGAAAGACTGGGTTAAGTGGCTTCTGGTTTCAGAATGTATTTCATTCCTTTCAACAACAGCTAAACTTTGTTGCTCTAGGATGAGAGGACTTTCCTGGGAGAAATATGTTGTTTCTTATTTTTCTTATTTTTCCTCCCTATTTCATTATTCTTCCAAAAAGCTTAAGAGTTGTCTTGAGTTTAAGTCTTTATTGGGAACTAGAAATAGATCTGCATTGCTGTTAATAAGTGCCATCAAGTTGGTTCTGACTCATACTGACCCTATATAGGGTTTCTAAGGAGATGATTGCTTTTTGTTGTTGTTGCAGTTGTTAAGTGCCGTGGAGTTGGTTCTGACTCCTAACGACCCTGTATAGGGTTTCCTAGAAGCAGCTGGTGAGTTTCAACCCTCAACCTTGTGGTTCAAACCGACCTTGTGGTCCAGTACATAATTACCCTACAGTAGGCCGGAAGTAAACATGGTGTTTTTCTGATGGCGGCGGGGCTTCCCTGGACCCTCCTGTTTTTCTGTGTGGAGAGAGCTGTCTGTTAGGGCATTTGCACCTCTTCTTGTAGGTGGATTATGACTGATTCCAATAATTGCCACTGTGATTAAAGCAGTTTAGTACTAAACAAATAATGTCGTTGCAATTGTATGCTTTCATTAAGGAACCCTGGTGGTTAAGTGCTTAGCTTCTAACTGAAAGCTTAGTGGTTCAAACTCACTAGTCAGCTCCTGTAAAGATGACAGCTTTGGAAGCCCTCTGGGCTATTTCTGCTCTGCCCTATGAGGTTGCTATGAGTCCTAATCAACTTCACAACAATGGACTTGAAGTTTCTGTGCTTTCGGTTATGTCTGTTTGGTTGGGTTCCCACATCCAGCTGCTTGTTGTTAGCTGTCATCAAGTCAGCCTCATGTGTTTACAGAGTAGACCTGATCTGTAGAGATTTTTTGGCTGTCATCTTTACAGAAGCAGTTCACCAGACCTTTGTCCAGGAGAAACCAGACTCTGCCATCCACCCTGTGAGGTAGATATTGTTCTAACTATCATGGTCAACCCAGGGATCCATGATCTCCATGAGAAGCTTTGTAAATGAGACTGCAGGTAGAGCCACACTTCACCAAAGACATGCCAGGTAGTGAGTTCTGTGTTCTTTAAACTTCCTTTCAGAGTTATTGCTGGTGTATACTCTCAAGGAGTTCTTCCTCATGTTTCCATTAAATGCCCTCTGACTTTGCCTATTTTCTTTAAAATGTTCTTTTTATTGAAAGATTTGTCTTATTGAAAATTAGGCTCCATATGTTCAGCCTCTGCTTTATTGTCTTTTCTTAGATGACAATAATTCTTAGAGTCTGTTGACATTTGTTTTTGACTTCTAGTAATTTAGCTTTAGAGCTGAACAGATATAATTGAAGTTAGCTTTTACAGAGGAGGAAAGAAGGTGCTGTGGACTAAAAATCAGTTGAAATGACTCCAGATAAAGTATTCAAAGAAGTGTTATCTTCAAGTCTGTTCTACCTAAATTCAAGGGCTGTATCCTGGTGTGGTGCTGTGGGTTAATGTGCCAGACTGCAAAGCCGTTTGAACTGCAGGGTCGGTGGTTCAAGCTCACCAGCTGCTCCTTGGAAACCCTATACAGGGTCGCTATGGGTCGGAACCGACTCGATGGCACTTAACAACCATATCTATAATAACATGTCAGCTGTTCAAACCCACCAGCTGCTCCTAGGAAACCCTATACAGGGTCACTGTGAGTCAGAACATTTAACAACAGCAATCTGTAATGACAGTTTAATAATTCAAGAACCTAATGTCCCCATATAACCCAGCTTCTTGGATTATTTGCCCAACATACAGGTTGAATAAGTATGGTAAAAGAATACAACCTTGTCGCACACCTTGCTTAATTTTAAAACATTCAGTGTTCCCATGTTCTGTTCGAACAACTGCCTCTTGGTCCAGGTACAGATTCCTCATGAACACAATTAAGTGTTCCAGAATACTCATACTTTGCAATGTTGTCCATGGCTTGTCATGATCCACACAATCAAAAGCCTTTGTGTAG
>NW_006408530.1:6335858-6441720 GCF_000296735.1 Chrysochloris asiatica | reverse complement strand
CAATGATTTGCCTAGCTTCTGAGAATGTTAACAGGCAATAAAACATACGATGGTTGATGAACGATTGCAAAGTCTGTAACATCTGTTAACTCCCCATTCCCCACTGTCTATTTTTTATTTACAGAGCTAATGGCTTTTTTTTTTTTTTTTTTAAAGAAAAGATCCCACATCAATCCTCATTTAAAAAAAAGACATTTAACATATCTAAGTTAATGATAACTACCAATATAGGACAAACAAAAAACAATTATGGATTGACTTGTGTCCCCGCAAAAGATGTATTAACATCCTGACCTCTGGTACTCATGAAAGTGGCATTGTTTGAAAATAGGCCCTTTGAAGATGTTATTTGTTAAATTAATATGAAATCTCACTGGAATAGGTTGGATCCTAATTCATTAAGGCAGTGTTCTTAGAGAAGAGACAGAGAGAGACCGACAAGGAAGGATGTGTGTGAAGATACATCTACAATCCAGGGACACTTGGGCAACCAGAACTTGAGTCATAGTATTTGCTGATCTCCCTAATTTGGTCTTTTAACTTTCAGAACTGTGAACAAATAAATTTTTGTTGTTTTAAACCATTTCCTTTGTGGTTCTTTGTTATTGGCAGCCCTAGGAAACGAATACAATACTAAGGGAATTGAGTAATCAATAAAGCAAAAGTATTAATGTTGACAGCTTTGGTTAGAGTTTAAGTGCAGTTTTCTGATTCAAGTTGAACAGGGGTGCTGATGCTAGTAAAGGTGGATGATGATGCTGGTGAAGTGAGCCTTCTCTTTCATAAAGGTGAATATCAGATGAAGGAGATATTTCCCTTAGTCTGGAATTTTAAATACCCCTTGGAAATTAGGATGGATTTCTTCATTTTCAAATGCAAAACTAAAATGATTAAGGTACATACATTGTTCAGTTAAGATAAAAATACATGACTTCTATGAGGCAAAAGCAAATGGGATATTGGGAATTTTCACACCCTGGTTTGAATGGATCATTACTGTTCTTTTTGGCTGTGCTGAGGCATGAGTAAATACTGTAGCAATGATAGCCACACCCTTGTTGTGTTTCTTCAGTTCCATCTGTTCTTGCAGCTTTAGCTAAAGCCCACACCCCAAACCTTCTAATCTTAATGACAGCACTGTGTCTTGGTGGACTGAGCACAGAGGTAGGAAGTCAGTATCTAAGTTTGATTAAATCACATACTTTTTTGGTGACTGTTAACTTTAATGTGTAACTTAAAGAATGCCAAATAAACAAACTAGAAGCTGGTAATGCCCTTCTTGGAGATTCCGAAGGAATTAAGGTTTCAGCTGGACTGCAATGGACTGCAATGTCAGTTTGTCGGTTTGAACTGCAAGGTCGGCAGTTCAAGCTCACCAGCCTGCTCCTCAAAATCCTATCCAGGGTCGCTGTGGGTTGGATTCGACTCAATGGCACTTAACAATAGTTATGTAAGGAGCACTGGTAGAAAGCATAGTGTTTATGAGTTCTACTGCTAACCTCAAGTCAGTAGTTTGAAACTACCAGCTGTTCCGCAGGAGAAAGATGAGGCTTTCTTCTCCCGTAAAGATTTACAGCCTCAGAAACCCTATGCTGGGTCGCTATGAGTCAGAACCGAATCCATGCTACATAACCACCACCACCACCGAACAGCCATACGTAACTTAATTTTTCAGAAAACAAATACCATGGAGCCACATAATTACAAAATAACCGTGAAAGCTGTGGAAGTAACTGAATAGAAATTCGTAAAGAACTGGGAGGAGTGGAGTTATCAGCTAATATTTCTTGTGTGTCAGGTTGGGAGTTATGATTAGGGTGCAGAGGAAGGAGATTAGGGTGCAGAGGAAGGCGCCATAGCAGTGAAAGCTGTGTGGTAGCAATGAAAAGTTGGTTCTCTTGGTTGGGACGATGAGTTCCTGTTGGAAGAGGTAAAAAGAAAGTTAATTTTCATTATGAATGAGATAGCTACTCTTCCATATGAAGAAACTTCAGGAAGTTTTTAGAAGAATGGAATGAAAAAATAATGGAATTTTTTCACAAACTCTTTGAAGCTCCCTCATATTTACCAATAGTGGTTTTGAATATATCGCAGTGACTTTTGCCTCGAGAGTAGTTATTAGAACTATGGGATCAGATCTCTGAGGCTCATATTGTTTATTAGGTAATAATTTTGCTCTTGGAGCCCTGGTGTGGTGCTGTAGAATAAGCACTGGACTGCAACCACAAGGTTGGCAGTTCAAATACTCCAGCTGCTCCTTGGAGACCATATACCCGGGTCACTATGAGTTGGAACTGACTCGGCAGCCCTTAAACCAACAGTTTTGCCAACCTTGTGGGTCACAGTCCAGTGCTGATCCTATAGCCTCTGTAGTCTCAGTGAAATAATTCTGAGTAGAGCACATACCATCATCTGACTAGGAATAGTCAATGTGGGGATACAGAGGACTGAGAGCTATAACCCCATTCTTACCCCCAGACCTCCATGGTGTCTGGATTATACAGTCTACTCACATCCTTAACTTTGCCATTGCTTGATTTCATTGGCCACATTACCAGCCTCTCTGTTAGTTAAGATGAATTTTTCTTTAGAATTCAAACTCCTATGCTATTTCCATATAGTTTAAGTGAAATTTTCTGCTTAAAACAAAATGACAGCTATTTGTATAACATGTAGTTGTTGCTAAGTGCCATGTAATCCGTTCTGACTCGTATAGAGGGTTTCCGAGGAGCAGCTGGTGAGTTTGAACTGCTGACTTTGTGGTTAGCAGTCCAGTGCTTATCCTATAGTGCCACACCAGGACTCCATATAACATGTTGTAGTTGTTAAGCGCCATTGAGTCGGTTCCGACCCATAGCAACCCTGTATAGGGTTTCCTAGAAGCCACTGGTGAGCTTGAACTGCCAAACTTGTGATTCAAATTGACTTTGCAGCCCAGTGCATTAAGCCACGGCGCCACACCAGGGCTCCATATAACATGTTTTTGTTGTTGTTGATGCCCTTGGAGTCGGTTCCGACTCATAGCGACCTGTATAGATTTCCAAGGTTGTAAATCTTTATGGGAGCAGAAAGCTTCATCTTTCTCCCGAGGAATAACTGGTAGTTTTTAACTGCTGATTGTGAGATTAGCAGTTTGACTCATAACCACTGTGTTGTTGTTGTTGTTGTTATGTGCCATGGAGTCGATTCCGACTCATAGCAACCCTGTACAGGGTTTTCGAGGCTGTAAATCTTTATGGGAGCAGAAAGCCTATGTTAGTTGTACCTAAATATTGTAAAAAATGTTTTGTAATTTTGTTGAAAAAGTTTGACCTGTAAAATAATCTGTTTTCTCATTTCCCTTTGTCAATTCTTTATAAAGTAATTCAAACCACTCAGGTTCTAATTTCCTGGGTGATTTGGGTGTGAAATAGCTTGTTGTTGTTGCTAAGTGCCATGGAGTCAGTTCCGACTCATAGCGACCCTCACAGGGTTTCCGAGGCTGGAAATCTTTACGGGAGCAGAAAGCCTCATCTTTCTCCCGCGGAGCAGCTGGTAGTTTTGAACTGCTGACCTTGCGGTTCACAGCCCGATTCGTAACCACTACACCACCAGACTCCCTCCCACTGCTAGTCACAGTGGGAAAACACTTTTCATATTTCTTATTGGAAGGTTGGACAGAATAACTGGGTGTTGGTTCTCTTTTTTCCTCCCCAAATCTGTTCTCTGCCCTCATTTTGGGGTGGACAGCAGTGCTGACCTGGCCAGCTGTATCCTCAGGGCTTCCTTGCCCTCTGACTTCCACTGGGGTTGGCCAATGGGAATTGCCTTCAGAACTGAGAGTGGGAGGGGAGAGAGATACCAGACGTGGCTTCCCTGCTCCCCTTTTCAGCAGTGGTTGTGTCCCACCATGAGGGTCCCCGAGTAATTCAAGCGATTAACATGCTCCACTGCTGACTGAAAGGTTGGAATTTGCCCACATGCACCTTGGAGGAAAGACCTGGTGATTTACTTCTGAAAAAACCATCGTTGGAAACTCTGTGGAGCACAGTTCTGCTCTGACACACATGAGTCACCATGAATTGGCATTGACTTGATGGCAGCTAATTGGTGGTGCCCCTTTAAGGTAGGAATCTTACTAGGTGGGCCCTCTTTCAAGCCTCTGGCAGTTTTCCTCCTTCTCCTTGTTTCATCAGATTGCTTTCTGTCTAAATTACCCACCCCTAAAAGTGCTGAAGAGAAGATCTCAAAGGGCGGCTAGAGAAGACAAAGTAAAGTATTATAATGAAATGTGTAAAGACCTGGAGTTAGAAAACCCAAAGGGACGAATGTTTTTGGTATTTTTTAAGCTGAAAGGACTGAAGAATAAAATTCAACATTTGAAGGATTCAGTATTGAAGAATTCTGTGGGCAAAATACTGACTGATTCAGGAAATATCAAAAGAAGGAAGGGCTTTCAGCTTTCTGCTGGAGGAGACCTAGGTACACCTTTTTTTTTGAACTATAAGAACACCAGCAGCATCAGGATTGAAGGGAGACTCATTAACAATGCAGATGACACAAACTTGCTTGCTGAAAGTGAAGAGGACTTGAAGCACTTACTGATAAAGACTAAATACAGCCTTTAGTATGAATCGCACCTTAACGGAAAGAAATAAAAAATCCTTACACCTAAATCAATAAGCAACATCATGATAAATTTTGAATTTGTATAGAATTTGTATAGCAAACATTGAATTTGTATAGAATTTAATCTTACTCAGATCCACAATCAGTATTTATAGAAGCAGAAGTAAAACAAATCAAACGACACTGCAAAAGATGTATTTCAAGTGTTAAAAAGCAAAGGTGTCACTTTGAGGTCTAAAGTGCTCTTGACCCAAGCCATGCTATTATCGTTTTTTCACATGCCTGCAAAAGCTGGGACAATAAATAAGGAATACAAAGGAAGAATTGGAGTCTTGGTGTGGCTCTGTGGGTTAATATGCTGGACTGTAAATTTGGTTTGAACTGCAAGGTTGGAGGTTCAAGCTCACCAGTAACTTCTTGAAAACCCTATACAGGGTCGCTGTGGGTTGGAACTGACTCAACAGCAAGTAACAGCAGCAACAGTAACAGGGAAGAACTGATGCATGTGACTTGTGGTGTTGGCAAAGAATATCAATTATACCGTGGATAGCCAGAAACGTGAGCAAATCTGTCATGGAAGAGATCCAGCCAGAATGCTCCTTATAAATGAGGGTGATAAGACTTCATCTCATGTACTTTGGACATGTCATCAGGAGGGACCAGTCCCTGGAGAAAAGGAAGCCCCTGAAGGAGATGGAGGGACGCAGTGGTTACAATGGGCTCAAGCCTAGCAATGATTTCAAGGATGGTACAGTACTGGGCAGTGTTTCGTTTTGTTGTACATGGCTTCACTACAACCACAACAACAATTAGCTCCTCTTGGTTTTCTTAAATGGCCCTCTTCTATCTTGGTAATTGTTCCTTCAGTCAAGTTCCTTCTCTGGAATCGAGTTGTCTCGATATAGAAGTTATTTGACATGTAAGACACATGATTAAAAGATGCGTCATCATTTTAATATGAGGAGTCAAGTTTAAAAATTTACATAATTATAAAATACATCTTGATTTCAGAAATATTAAAATTTGAAAAATATCTTAGAATTAAGAAAAATGTGTTGTTAGTTTTCATTACATTAGTAACATTGCCATAAATATTTTTTACATGTAAATTTGCCCATATTCCAAGTTATCCCTTGGATAGAGGAAAAGTAAGGTATGACTTTTTTTTCCCCTTTATATCCCTTTTTTTATGTGTGTGTGAATTGAGTATTTTTTTTTTTTTAAGACTTATTCCTTTTTGCCACATTGCTTTCCAAAAAGGGTGAAACATTATTACATTTGTCACCAGCAATGCCTGCAGTGTTTAACGTACCTTTGACAGCATTGTGTGTTGACTTAAAAAAATCTTTCCTAATTTTATAGACAAAGAAATGAATTTAATTTGCCAGTGAAAGTGAACATTATCCATTGAGTAGGCATTTTTGTTGTTTTGGTTTTTAAATGTCTTGTGCCTATTCATTTACTGAGCATTGTTGTTTTTCTTATGTATTAGCCCTTCGTATAATTGTTGTTAAGTGAGCTTCATGATATTCCAACTCAGGGTGACCCTCTATAGGGTTTGCCTGTTCATTTATTGAGCATTATTGGTTTTCTTATGTGTTGTTGTTAAGTGCTATCGAGTCAGTCCTGACTCATAGACCCTATATAGGGTTTCCAAGGAGTGGCTCATGGGTTTAAACACTGACCTTGCAGTTCAAACTGACCTTGCAGTCCAGCTCATTAACCCAAAACACCACACCAGGATTCCTTTGTATAATTGTTGTTGTTGTTAACTGCTGTTAAATTGGTTCCGACCCGTAGTGACCCTGTATAGGGTTTCTAAGGTGAAGCTTTTTCTGGAAAGAACTAGTTAGTAAATACTTTGCAAGTTATATAGTTTTCTTTGCAGCTACTCAGCCCTACTATTATAGTGCAAATAGACAATAGTCAAATACCCATTGTTGTTGTCAAGTGCTGTTGAATTGGTTCAGACCCATAGTGACCCTGTGTAGGGTTTCCAAGGAGTGGCTGGTGATCTTGAACTATGGATCTTGCAGTTCAAACTGACTCTGCAGTCCAGCACATTAACCCACAGCATCACACCAAATACCCATAGACAATACTGAAAGCAAGCGTGATGTGTTCAAACAAATCTTTATTTATGGATTTGAAAGTTGTATTTCATACCGTTTTTACAAGTCATGAAATATGCCTCCTGGTTTTTCTCCAACCATTTAAAATATGAGTAAAAGTCCTTCTTAGCTCTTTGTACAAAAGCAAGTGGACTAGATTGGCCCATGGGCCATAGTTTCCAGACCCCTGTATTAACTTACAATTTAATTAGTCCATTTTGACTGTTTCCTGCCTCCCTTTTCAGATCACATTCATGAAGCTTATAAGTTACATTTTTTATATAATAAAAATTTAAAGCATATAGTCACTTGTCATTATTTCAAATCCTAGAATTTTTTTTTTTTAACTAAAGATTGAACCAAAATACACATGAATTAATTTTATCTCCAGAAAATTGTTTTTTAAATAAATTTAAATCTTTTACCCATCTGGAATTTGTATTGGTGTACAGTGTGCTTTGGAGGTCTAAATTAAAAAAAAAATTTTTTTTTCCCCCCAAGTAGTAAGCCAATTATAGATAGTTTTGAGTATTGGCAGTATTTGGTTCCCCAGCTGTGTTTTGGGTGCTTTTGACCTCAACATTGCATGATGATAATTTCCTCTTTCCATTTTTGTGTAAGAAGTACAACCTGTGAAATTAGTCCTAATTAGTTCTTCTTGACTTCTCTGTTTCCACTTAATGTGAAACTTAACAGAATAATTGTTGAAACCCCCCTCTAAGCACTGTTGATGGGTGTGGAAGTAGTTGGTCTTAAATTTACTGTGTGTTTTAAGTTTGTTTTATGTACATACCTATTTTTAATGAAGAATGACAACCGATCAACTATACTATGAAAGATATGTGTGATTGGTGGTTTCTGTTATAAAACACTGTGTGTTGGTTCTTGGCCTTTTTAAGGTATTATAGCACATTTTTAGCACAGGGCTCCATATGATAAACACTGGGTGGTTCGAGCCTACCAGCCACTCCTTGGGAAAAAGATGAGATTTTCTTCTCTTGTAAAGATTTTCAGCCGCAAACATCCTCCTATACATGATCACTGGAGTCAGAACTGACTCAACGGCACTTAACTACTAAAATAAGTTACTTATTTATCACAGGTTACCTTGTAAAGTTTGGTGCAGAAATTGCTCTTTATTTGTTTATGATTGTTGTTGTGTTTAAGTGCCGTCGAGTTGGTTCCGACCCATAGCAACTCTGCATAGAATTTCCAAGACTGTAGATCTTTGCAAGAGCAGAAAGCCTCATCTTTTCTCCTACGGAACTGCTGGTAATTTTGAACTGCTGACCTTCCTTAGGGTTAGCAGCCCGATTCGTAACCACTATGATACCAGAGCTCCTTTTGGTGGTGGTGGTGATGTGCCGTGGAGTTTATGATAAGCGTGCCGAAATGGCTCTAAATACAATGTGAGGATAAGCAAAAACCTTTTGTACTCAAAACTACAGAACTACTCAAATGTGCAGGAATGTCTCTTTCTTGCTCCTGAAACTTCAGAACTTGCCTGCTACCATTTTATTTGCCTACAGGAATAGATATAACACTTGTGTTTTCAATAGTTATTTCTGCTTAAACAAAATGTTGGCGTGTCATTGGTTGCCTTAACTTATTATTCTCCCACAAATCTGTAAAGAATTAAAAGCAACAGCTACTGTTAAATAAATACCTTCCTAATTCTCTGGCTCCCTGAAGACAAATCCTACTGCTACAGCTCTGCTCTGGTCAGCCTGTGTTAGAGTGTCCTTTCAGGCTCAGGAATGTCTGTATGTTCAGCCTAGGTTGCTATGGTACTGTGTGACATGAGGTGGCAAACCCTACACAAGAGTTAAAGAGATGACTAGTGCTTGGTATACAGATTATGGAAAAGACAGCTTGCCAACAAATTCTAGGCAAGCGGTTGAACCAAATGTCTTAAGTGAAGAGGAAAAACGACATCACCAGGTGCCTTGAGTACAGATGAGATTCTTTGTTTGATTTTGCTCTAAGTGAGGTGTTTGTTTTCAGTGTAAGGATATAGTTCTAATTTTGTAGTCTCTACAATGGCCGTCGATTACTATCTGGATTGATTGTAATTAGATGTGATCCTTTGACTGGTAATGTTAAACCTGTGCCTGTGTTGAGCTAGACTACAATGATCCACTGTGGAATTTTGTTCAATTTACCCAACCAGTGTGAATTTGCAGGAAAATGGGGATGATTAAATAATCATCTTGTGCTCACATGAAACCAGAGACAATGTGGAAATCTCCTTGGATTTTTTGTAGGCCAAATATATTTTTTATAAAGTTTTAATGGAAGACTATTTTCTTCTTCAAATTGGCCAGGCTTGGTCCTTTTCTTTTTTTCAGACATGCTACAGCCAGAGACAGAACTGTGAGTTGAATGGCATAAATGAGTTTTGTTATTGTTGTTAAGTGCTGTCGAGTAGGCTCCAACCCATAGTGACCCTGTATAGGGTTTCTGACCTTGCGCATCAAACTGACTTTGCAGTCAGTACATTAACCCACAGAGACACACCAAGATTCCTAAATGAATCTGGGTCTCATTTAAGAATCCTACATTTGGGAAGCCAGAAAGAAGAAAGTTTTATTAGTTTATCCATCTGTCTATCTAGTCTATCTGAGTGTGAAAGCCAAACAGTGATGTGGAATCTTGTGTTTTAATTATTTTTAAAGTGCTGCTGTCTTTTGACAGCGTCAGAAAATCTTTGCTTAAGCATATTTGTCACTACAGAGAGTATTCTGAAGTCTTTAATTCAGTACTGCAAATGTTGTAGGCCTTGCTGTTTAATCCTGGCATTTCTGCAGAATCAACTCCTGTGCCCACGTCTCCCCCTTCTCTCCCTTCTGCTAGTGTTCTGGATCCTAGACTAAGCATTTGAACAGCCATCCTGAAGTATTTCCACAATGGAAACTAGAAGAATTTGGCTGGATATCATTGTGAATTTCACAGTGAGGGAATTATTTCTCCCTTTCTGCTTTAGAAGTCGTTACATACTACACCTGATATTTGGGCCCAATTGGCTTGAGAAGTCAAATAGGAATGACTCTAGCTACTAAATTTAGAGAACTGATTCATAATTTCTTGATCTGATACAAGTGGGCAAATAATACACCATTTAATGATTTCAGTGCTTGCCAAACCTAGAGTAAAATCCAAGGCTGTCTCTAAGCCCTGTATGTATGACTGTAGCCATTTGTTTCTATGTATCCTACTTGTTTATGATGATGCCCATGTTACCAAAGGACCTGTTTGTTGTTGTTGTTAAGCACTGTTGAGTTGGTTCTGACTCCTAAAGACCCTGTATAGGGTTTCCAAGAAGTGACTGTGGGTTTGAACCACCAGCTTTGTGGTTACCGGTCCAGTATTTATCCTGCCGTGTGCCACACCAGGACTTCTAAAAGGGCCTATAGGTTTTGCATATCTGGGCAAATTTCCAGACCTCTGTGGAAGTGTTTTTCATATTTGAGATATTCTCTCGTCTCTGTTTTTCCAGTGAACAAATTGCTTTTATTTAAGTCAGGGTTAATTCTCGTGTCTCGATGATTGATGTGTTCTAGGACCCTCTCTTAGTAAAAAACAAAAACCCAAACCCAACTCCCTGCCACTGAATTGATTCCAATCCATAGTGACTCTAGATAGGATTTCTGTGACTGTAAACATGTAAGGGAGCAGACAGCCTCATCTTTCTCTGGAGTGGCTGATGAAGTTGAATTGCCAGCCTTGAGGTTAGAAGCCCGATGGCTAACCCACAGTGCCATCAGGGCTCCTATGTTGTTATTAAGTGCAATTGAGTCAGGTCTGACTCACAGTGACCCTGTATAGAGTTATCAGGAGCAGCTGTCCAGCACATTATCCCACAGACACATCAGGGCTCCTAGAGTATAGCAGAATATCTGGGAAACTACCTTTTTTGTGGAGATGTTCTTTTGTCTTAAACACATCCTCAAATGACCTTTTTGTTCACCACTTGGAGTAACAGTTACTCAAAGAGCAGCACCTAAATTGCATTGTATTTTAAAACTTGTATTCCCCAGTGTTTTCTCCCTCCAGCCCACTATCAGTTCTGAAGCTCTCTAAAAGCTTTCTTCGCTTAAGGGACCATAAGACCAAAGAGGAGGAATGCACTTGGCATGTTGTTCAGTATTCTGTGAATTTGTAGACTAAATATATGATTCCTTCTGTGGTTCATCCAGAAGATGTTGTCATCCTTTAGAATTGCAATTAACACTGTTGTAAAATTGGCTGATGGAAAATGACATATTAAGATTATGTATGTTTTGGATATAGCTTTGCTTTATTTAAGGGTATTACAGTTGACTTAATCTTGATTCACCTGGGATGATATGCAGGAATGAAAATGGAGAATTAAGAAGAAATCTTTTTAACAGTTTTTTAATAAGCCACAAATGCAAGAATTTCATAACTGTGTTTGAAGAATTAAAAAAAAAAAAAAAGTTACAAGTCCAGGTGGTTCACCTGGGTAATTTACAAGGAAACCAGATGGGCAGTATGTAGTGGGGAGATTTATGGAGATTTCTTAGATAATTCAGCTGAGTTCCCTTTAACTGTCTGAAACCTTTGGGATGAATTGGTTTTTTTGATACCAGAATTACCTGCTGGAATTATTCATGCAGATTGCACTTTCCAGAATAAACATAAAAACAGGAAGATTTTGTTTCCAGTATGATAAAAGAAGAGAAAATGGTTTGTATGGGGTAACAAGGAGAAAGAATTTACAGATTATAAACCTCAGTTTCCTTACCAAGATATGAAGCCAGAAGCTCCTTCCCACCTCCCTCTACTCTCTCCTCCTCTTTATTCTGCCCATTAGAATGAGTCCTTTAAAAATAAAAAAGTAGCCACAACACTAAATCTGGATTTCCTTGTTGTTTTTGCCTGAGCCTTCATTGGCATTAGTTAAAAGTCTCTAGCCTCTGATCTGTGGACTTGTTGATGGGGGTGAAGGGTGGGGGTGGGGGCATTTATTCACTGTTGTGCCCCCAGTTTAGATTAGTGTCTGGCTTTTGAATAGGGAAAAGGCTTTATTGGAAAGGCAGTGAGCTAAGTGGGAAAATGATGATAGTTGTATGACCTTAGGCAAAGTATGTAATTTCTCTAATCTTGACCTTATAACATAGGAGTAAGGTCTAGTTCAGAGGGCTGTGAGAATGACAAGTTCTCCTATGTAAAGTGTTTTTGTGCATTGCCTGGTGCACATGGCAGGTCATCAAGAAATACTAGGTTTCTTTCATTTTCGGCTTTTAGTAATGATAATTTTAGATAATTAAATGAACATTCAACTTATATTTTTTGAGAACTAATATTTAAGACTTGTCTAAGTCCTGAGGGGAGTTAAATCATGACTAGAGTGAGGAAGCACTCTTTAACTGCATATAGATTTTATATCACAGGGTTACTATGAGTCAGATCTGACTTGACGGCATTTAACAGAAACACAATAATCTTCTCTACAAGGCTATGAGTTATACATCATTATTATCCGTAATTTATAGATGAAGAAACTGTATAGAAAAATAACTTTCCTGAGGTTGCACATGGAGTAGCCCTAAGTAAGAACCATTTGATGGTAACTGGTGCTTTTTGTTTGTTAGTTATGTTGTTGTTGTTGTTGTTGTTAAGTGCCATCGAGTCGGGTCCGACCCATAGCGACCCTGTACAGGGTTTCCGAGGGTATAAATCTTTACGAGAGTAGAAAGCCTCATCTTTCTCCCGCGGAGCCGCTGATAGTTTCGAACCGCTGACCTTAAGGTTCGCAGCCCGATTCGTAACCACTACGCTACCAGAGCTATAGTGTTTGTAAATAGTAGAGTTGGGTGAGGCAGAGAGAAACTGTTAAGTGTAATGCAAAACACACATAACAATATTTACTCTACAAAAGATTGAAAATTATCTGAGAATTCAGAAGAGAAAGTAATTCTGCTTGATTTGGGTAAGAAAAATAGGAAAGCCTGCAGGAAGACACAATTTAAGATGTATCTAAAAGGAATGGTTGTGCCATGAAGAGGCAGGGACAGGAGCCAAAGACAGAAGGATGTGATGGTCACAGATGTAGGAAAGCTTGGGTTGTAGCCAGGAGCAGGGAACAGCTTAGTTTTGTGTAGAGTGTACCAAGTATGTGATGACCCAGCGGCAGCCCCTGACCCTGAGGTGATGTTGGGTCCCCAAACCCCATGCCCCAAGGCTACATATGGGAATAGTAGAGGCAGAACTGAGAAAGATTGAGAGAGAACTCACAACAGAAGCAGGTAACTGTTCCAAAGAAAAGTTGTGGAACTGAAGGGTAGGGGAGTGGAAAATGGCAAAACAGGATGAGTGAGGATGTTTATAGTGATGGTTGAAATGGGGGGGGAGTCTGGAGAATTCTCCGAGCCAAGGATGGACCCTTCCTGTGTCTTATGGATGCTGGTAGCTCTGGAGATGGGTGGGGAGCAACTTATTAAATGTGGTCTTCTCAGCTTTGAAAGGATGGTACAGACAAAAGGCTAGCCTGTTAGCTGAAGATGGTGGTGTTGGAAAGCTGAAATTCTAAATGCCAGTGTAAGTTTGGATTAGAAGAATTTGATAGGTTGTTGTAAGTTATTTTTAGGGGAATAGGAATGAGCCAGGGCGATTAGGCTTTAGGGAAACTGATCTGGTATTTATTTACATGGGATGGAAACAACTATTTTGATTTCTTTATGGAGAGCATTTAAGTTGATGCCTTTACATTTGGAGGTGGAATTCATAAGATTTTTGCAATTTATTTGATTTGGAGGGTAGAAAATAACGAAGGAGTAAGAAAAGAATGACCTTCATGTTTTAATAATGTGCTTATTCATTTAATAGATGTTGTATGAGTTTTATGTGGTATGCAAAGGGTTAGGTACTGGAGTGGTGATCAAAGCATTATGTGGGGTGGATGGATAGGAAGGAATAGGATGAAAAGTGCATGAAAAGTGGCTCTCTTTGGTTTTGAATCTGAGTCATGGGGAAAGTGGTTTTACATTCACTGAAAGAGGGAAGTCTATAGAAGATTTGATTTGGAGACCTTGATGAAGAATTTTGTTTTTGATGAGCATTTCATGTGGATTATGGCAGGTAACCAATTATAAAAGTGGGCATTTTGAACAGAGGTTGGAGATGGCACTACATGGAAATTAGGTCAGAGAAAAAGCAAGACCATATACAGAATAGTGGGAAGAGGAAGAGGGCAAAAATTTTGTGATTTTTAGCTTAAAGTAAGGGTCCAGAAGATTTAGGAGGTATCAGTTTTAGTTCTGTGTTTATACATGGTTTTTCTTATGCAGTTTTCAAGTCACTTTTATGGTTTTATAATCTTAAGAAACCTCAGCCCTATTGATATTTTGTAGTAGATAACTCTTTGTTGTGGAGGACTGTCCTATGCATTGTAGCATGTTTAGCCATATCCTTGGCCTCTGCTCACTAGCTATCAGTGGAAAATAATAGGGGTAGCACCCCTTCCCCAGTTGTGACAGTCAAAAATGCCTGCAGACATAGCCAGATGTACCTTGGCTGGTGGGCAGAAGCAAAATCATCTATATTAAGAATAGCTGCTTTCAGAGATTTTGATTTTATAATTCACTTTTCTATTCTTTTTTTCATGAATGTGCCACCCATACCAGAGCTGTTGTTGTTGTGTTAAGTGCCATTAAGTCGGTTCTAACTCGTTGCAACCCTGTGTAGGGTTTCCTAGGAGCAGCTGGTGAGCTTGAACTGCTGATCTTGCGGTTCAAACCAACTTTGCAGTCCCACAGCACAGGAATTATGAGGCAGAAAATGACAACTAATAGGTTGAAACTTTGTTTGGCTACAAGAGTTTGGAGACTCCATTTTCAAGAAAGGTGCAGAGAAGGAAGCATTAGAAATTACACTGTGAAGTGGTTTTCTGTGCTAGGGGAGGGATGATGGATTGGCAAGACGATTAGATTTCAGCTCTCAACAGGCCTGAGCTTGGGACATGACTACACTTATGGGCATTGGTGTGGGGAACTCCAGCTCTGGAAGTTTAGGGAATTGATCCGTTTTAAAAAGAAGTTCCTATTTCATTCTTTAGTGCTTTTAGGGAAAGCCATTAATAAAATGTCATTAATTTAATTCAGAGAAAATAAATGTGTGTCTTCCTACTAAAGTTCCCTAACAGTTCTAGTTGAATACCTCGCTTCTGCAAATGAACTGACACAAGAGGTGTACATGATTCTACTGGTTTGTGCATAGTAGAAACTGAGTAGGTGCTCATACTTTATGTGAGTTGAATTGAAATCTTCTTGGCTGTCAGTTACCATTCTTCTTTGGGCTGCTTCTCTTTGAAGAAGGAAAGCGCTGGGAGGCAAAAAGCTTTCACTTAAATCTTTGCAAGATAGTAAAGAGGAAGTTCATTACTGTTGTCAGCAGTGTTCACATCTTCATTTGGAATCTTGATGATTGGCTGTGGATTTCAGTGCATTTGGTAGCAAGATGTTGATGTAGGTTGGGGCTTCTTCCTACCTCCCTCGTTCCCACCCTCACCCCCAGAGTTCTCCAGGTGTTCCTTGCTTTTGTTTGTTTTTTTTTTTTTTAGCCTAAAACTGATTTTTGGCAGGTGCTTGATGAAGAAGTGGCTATTGTACTCAGTTTGGCCTCCTAAGCTGTTCATAGTGTTGTAACTGTTAAGTGCTGTCGACTCAGATCAGACTCGCAGCAACCCTGCATAGAGTTTCCAAAGAGCTGCTGAGGACTTCGAACTGCCAGCCTTGCTGTTGAAACTGACTTTCTGTGGTCCAGTGCTTATCCTCACCAGGATTCCTGCTCATAGGGCTTGAGAATTTATTAGGAAAGAGGACATGCAAAGGGAAAATAGAACTGTTGAGTATTTCTAAGTAGTTTCAGATGTTGTTTTAAATTATTTAAAAGCCTATAAATGCTAAGAGTTGTTCTCATTTATAATTAGTGGTTGAGACTAAAGCAAAAAAGTGAATGGGTGGGCTCCGAGTCAGAGGGTGGGGTAGAGGTTGAATAGAATGCTGAGCCTCGCTAAGCAGGCCAGGCTGTTGGCTTTTGGTTGCTATGGAATGACGTCCAGCTCATGGTGACCCAGTGCATAACAGAAGGAAATGTTGTCTGGTTCCGAGCCTTCTTCCTGATTGTGTGTATGCCTGAGTCCATTGTGTAGCTATTGTGTCAGTCCCTCCCAGTGAGAGTTTCCCTAGTTCGTGTTGATGTCCTTTTCTAGAAAGTGGTTGGCCTTTCCTGATGTTGTGTCCCAGTAAGTGAGTTTCCAGGAGAGCAGCCTCCAGGTCTCCTTTCTGGTGGAAAAGAACAGAAAGTGCCTATTAAACCTTAAATCACTGAATAAAAGCTGGACTACCCACTGAGGGAGAAAGAAGAGGCTTTCTGCTCCTGTAAAGATTTACAGCCTCAGAAACCCTGTACAGGGTCACTATGAGTCGGAACCGACTCCACAGCATATAACCACCACCACCACCCACTGAGGGTGGGGCATTAGAGTTCTTCCTTGAAGTCCTAGCATGATGTTTACCAGTACATGAAGATAGGCCCATGAAGGGTAAAAAGGAATGAAGACAGACAGTTACTACTTATGAGAATATTGGCCACGTTCATCTGTTCTTGCACACAGCTTTCTCAGTGTCTCCTCTTTGACTTTTTGTTTATATAAACTACATTTATATACCAGACTAACATAAATGTTAATAAAAGGAGAAACAGGGTGCAGGTACATGGGAATTCTCTGCACTATCTTCCTTTGGGAGTCCTGGTGTGGCGCTGTGCGTTAATGCGCTAGACTGCAAAGCCATTTGAACTGAAAGGTCCGTGGTTCAAGCTTACCAGCTGTTCCTTGAAAAACCCTATACAGGGTCGCTATGGGTCAGAACTGACTCGACAGCACTTCACATATACATACATGGTACATTTGCATAGTTAATAAACCAATATCAATACATTATTATTAACAGAAGTTAGAAGTTAATAACTTTTTGTTGTTGTTGTTCAATTTCCTCAGTTTTTATCTAATGCCTTTTTTCTTTTCCAAGATCACTTCCACGATGTTACTGTTCAGTGCCATCCAGCTGGTACTTGTTTATAGTAACCCCACGCATGAGAGAATGAAACACTGCCCCAGCTTGCGCCATCATCATAACCACTGCTATATTTGAGTCTGTTGTTGCAGACACTGTATCAATCTGCCTCCATGGTGATCTTCATCTTTTTTGCTAATCTGATCCTTCTCCAGGGACTGTTCCCTTCTGATAACAAGTCTAAAGTATATGAGATGAAGTCTTACCATCCTCGCTTAAAAGGAGCATTTTGGCTGCATTCCTCCAACACAGATTTGTTTGTTCTTTGGCAGTCCATGGGTATAGTCAACATTTTTTGCCAATACCACAATTGATAGCCATGAATATGAGATGACTGGACATACCACGGCTTGGGACCAGGTGCACCATAGTCCTTAAAGTGACTTCCAGGATACCCTACCCCATTTATTTAGCGACTTTGAGGATTCCCTGTTTATTCACTTGGGTGTGACAATGCCTCAGGCTTTCCTTGTTTTTTAGAATTGTTGTTGTTAAGTGCTGTAGAGTTGGTTCCAACCCATAGAAACCCTGTGTAGAGTTTCCAAGGAGTGGCTGGTGAGCTTGAACCACTGACCTTGCAGTTCAATCCAGCTTTGCTATCCACTGCATTAACCCACAGCGCCACACCAGAACTCCTGGTTAGGTATTTTATTGGATGCCCCTTAGATGGGATTTGTTTGACATGTTTCTCATGGTTACACTGGCATTATGTGTTTTTAGGAGGAAGATCATTGAGGCAAAATGCCATTTTATCACATCATATCACAACACATGAAGCTGTGTTTTTCAGGCTTCTCTACTTTGTTTTTTTTTACTCCTATCCCATACTGTACTCTTTGAAAGGAAGTTATTACATATAATCCACTCTTAAGAAATGGGGAGTGTCTTATGCTGGGCTCTCTCTCTAGAGAAGCAAAACCAGTGAAGCCTTTATATATGCGTATAGACACACACATATGTGTATATATATGTGTGTATTGTTGTTAAGTGCCATTGAGTCGGTCCCAATCCATCACGACCCTGTATAGGGTTTTTGAGGAGCAGAAGTGAGCTTGTACCACTGACTTTGCAATTCAAACCAACTTTTCAGTCCAGTGCATTAACCCACAGAACCAAACCAGGACTCCATATATATATATATACACACTTACATACATATATACCTATGTATTGTTGTTGCATGCCATCGAGTTGGTTCTGATTCATAGCAATTCTATATAGGATTTCCAAGAAGCAGCTGATGGGTTTGAACTGCCAATCTTGTGGTTAGCAGGCCAGTGCTTATCACACAGTGACATACCAGGACTACTCCATATATGTATATATGGCTTATATGTTTATATTTTGTGTGGCTTATATTTATATGGCTTATATGTTTAAATGTTGTTCGGTGCCATGGAGGTGATTCCGACTTACAGCGACCCTGAAGAGCAGATGAGGATTTTGAACCACTGACCTTGCAGTGCAAACCTTTCTTTCAGTTTAGTACTTCCCTACAGCATCACACCAGGACTCCATGTATATGTATATGTATATGTGTGCATGTATATATGTATATATATGTTGCTGTTAAGTACTGTTTGAGTCATTTCTGACTTATAGCAACCCTATGTAGAGTTTCCAAGGAGTTGCTGGTAGATTTGAACTGCCAGCCTTGTGGTTTGCAGTCCAGTGCTTATTCTACAGTGCTATACTGGGATTCTATGTATATATGTTGCTACTAAGTGCTGTTGAGTTGGTTCCGACTCATAGCAACCCTGTATAGGATTGTCCAGGAGCAGCTAGTGTGAATTGCTGATCTTTTGTTCCCATTCTACTGCTTTAAATAAATTCTCCTTTATTTAGTTCAAATTGCTGTGTTGTTGTTGTTAAGTGCTATCCAGTTGGTTCCGACCCATAGTGACTCTGTTTAAGGTTTCCGAGGAGCAGCTAGTGAGCCTGAACCATTGACCTAGTGGTTAAACTGACTTTGAAGTCCAGTGCATTAACCCATAGCACCATGCCAGGACTCCTGTATATATATAATTGTTGGTGGTGCTAAGTGCCATGGAGTTGGTTCCGACTCTTGGCAACCCTTTATAATGTTTCCTGGGAGTAATTGGTGAGTTTGAACTGCTGACCTAGCTTCAGAAGCTAATGAATCCCCAAAATGGCATGTCCAACAGGCTTCTGGCTGCGGAGGTGAATCAATCCAAGGTTGGCAGGTAAGATGACAGGCTTCTGAGGACTACCAGGATTGACAGGTAAATAGTGCAGGCTTGAGGTCAGATGTAAAACAGGAATAGGATCCAGATCCAGCAGAAAGCACACAAGCTTTGCCCCAGTGTGCACTCTGTTGGAAGTAGACCACAGCCCCTGAGAAGATGTCTTTCAGTTAGCTGGCTACTCATCGTGGATCTCATCATGGGAGATTGCTGTGTCTCAGCTGCCAAACCTGAGAATCCTGGCTCAGTCAAGTTGACACAAACCTTAACTATCACAGCAAGTTATGCTCTCCTTCCGCAAGTTCAGTAGCACATGAATTATTTGAAATTCTTTTGGTGGGAGATTTGTTTCTTCTATCCCATTTATTTATTTATTCAACATTTATTTATATCAGAATGTACTTACGGATATTTATTGTATACTTTGGGTTATAATGGAATTCTCCTTTATTTAGTTGAAATTGCTCCAGCGTTGGTCATCTGAAACTCTTTCAGTTGACTCCTGTAGCCTTTTGACATAACTTCATCATTGTTTTTTGTGTTGTTTTTTTTTGCTTTCTTAAACACTTCCTATTTTCTGGTACTACAAGATGCCTCTTTGTTTTTCATGTGCCTTTGTAATGCTATCTCCCCAGTCTGGATTAGTGCCACATCAAATGCTCAGGGACCTGAAAGCTAAGCTAAGGTTTTTGTCTCAGGGCAAGTGACCAATTCATTCCACCTTTGTGATCTTGCTGTCTGTAAAATGAATACATAGCAAGTCTCTAGCTAACATGAGTTGTGAAATACAAATAAACATAAAAGGCCTTTATCAATGCCAGTTATCCATGCACATCCTTGGGTTTTTTGATGTTGAAGCATATTTTCTGGAGACTTCTTCAGTGTCTGGACCTTTCCATGGTCCCAATACATGTTATTGGATGAACCAAATGAATTTTCAATTACTGCAGCTGTTATACTGCATTCTTTCAATGCTTTGGGTAGGTTAATGTGTATTAATTGGTAAGTTTTTCCTTTCCCACAAAAACATTTTGCTTTTTGAATTACTTTGCTAAAGTTCAGTTTATGCCACTTTGCTTTTCTGAAAGATCTACATTAGTAATTGTTTTCACTAACCAAAAGCAATCTGAGGAGGATGTTTGCTTTTGTGAAAAAAGGTGAAAAGTAAAACTTGCATTCATCATTTGTTTTGTAGTGAGCTGTTAAGCGTGTACTTCAAAGGAGCAAGGGGCATCATCAGGCTCCTTCCCTGGGAACTGTACTAGCATGTCTGCAGCAAACTGCCATAGCTTTGAACTGTGTCTGTGGAGACTATATGTTAGTGTTATTTTAAGCATCGTGTGTTATTTGGTATGATTTTTTGAGTCTGGAAACACTAAAAAAAAAAAAAAGTTTCCCCAGGTAAACTCATAGTAATTGAGTTTTTGCTTTCTGCTGCTTCTATTTACAAAAGGTTTCACAGTTGTACTCTACTTTCAGATGGTAGGACAGTCTGTATCTTGTATCTCTTCCCAACACTTAATATGACAGTTACAAGTATTTGCATCTCCTGAAAAGCAAATATTGGAGACAGTGGACACCAAACTGAATTTAAATCAGAAGAAAAAAACCATTGAGGGAGTATAAACAAGCTTTTGGGATAATAGCATTTCTTCTTTCTTGCTATTTAGTCCTTAAAATTCTGTTTGTAATCAAATCCTGGTATTATTAGATTGTTGTTGTTGTTGTTTTTAAGTGCCCTTGAGTCAGCTCTGACCCACAGCGACCCTGTATAGGGGTTTCGACGAGCTGCTGGTGAGCTTGAAACGCCAACCTTGTAGTTCAAAGCGACTTTGAAGTCCAGCACATTAACCCACAGTGTCAGATTATTATTTAGACTGTGAAAGAACAAATTTATTTTCATGTCATTACATTATTAATGATGAAAAAAATACATGAATGAATCCATGCATGTTTGAAACTGCATGGAATTGTGATTTTGATAGGTGATTATGAAAAAGGTTCTCTTTTGGCTAATTCGTCTGTGAGTTACTCCTGCAGGGCCTTAGACACTAACCAGAAACTTGTTGATGGTGGCACCAAAGACAGCAAAGGCAGAACTGAAGCCTTACTTGTGTGGTGAGATCCATTGAAGAGCAAGTGAGGAAGAAGGTTAAGGGGACATCAGCCATTGTCTTAGAGTAGGTACAGGAATTAACATTTCTAACACATGTTGCAAAAAGATGTTTTTCTAAGAGTTGTGTTTTGGAATGACAAGATGGGCAGGGTTTCCGTATTGTAAAATGGGTCCAGTCTCTCACCAAAGCACTGAATACTGTTAGCTGTTGCTCACTATTTTTCTTTTCCATTCTTTTCTTTTTAAACTCTCAGTGATTCTTCCTTGTCTTTGTTAATTACCTGTGAAGATAGTGACTGGTAAAGGACAGATACTCTAGCATGTTGGAGGAGAAAGATTATGTACTTGGGAACAGATGTTAAGGCTGTAAGTTGTTTGTGGTCTTGCTAGTACAAGGGGGCTTCACAAAGTTAGTGGGAAAATGCAATGAAAAGATAATGGACTTTTCCCATTAACTTTTCGAACATCTTTTTATAATGGCAAACTGTTTTGTCCACAACATCTTGCTACTTAGTATGATTTTGTGGTTCTATAAGTTCAAATGTTAATGGAAAACTGACCTAAGAAGGTCTGGGGAAGCAAATACCCTCTGACATTCAGGGATCTCCCTTTCTGGACTTGTTCTGTGCAAGTTTTTATTCTGTCCTTTCTAGGAAGCTGATTTGGTTCCTGTTCTCCAACTAACCAGTACCTAGAATGTCAACAGAATGACTCGTGTTCCCAACATCCTGTCCCTGTTCTGGAGAAAGGGAACTGTTTGCCTTTGGAAAACACAGATTTTATCTCTGTAGAAAAGCCCTGAAACATACAATGCTTCAGCACATGTTGTTGCTGTTGTTAAGTACCGTGGAGTTGGTTCCGACTCATAGCGACCCTGCACAGGGTTTCCGAGGCTGCAAATCTTTACGGGAGCAGAAAGCCTCATCTTGCTCTCTCAGAACAGCTGGTAGTTCTGAACTGCCAACCTTAAGGTTAGCAGCCCGATTCGTAACCACTACACTACCAGAGATCCTTATCTAGTTCATTTCTTTTATTATTTTCCTTGTGATCTTAAAAAAGCAAGTTTGGTGTTTTCTTGTCTTTACTATGTGTGCCATGTGATTGAGAACTAGAGAGCTTTAGCTATTGAAGTCCTGGTGTGACACTGTAAGCACTGGACTGCTAATCATAAGGTCGGCCTGGTTCAAACCCACCAGCTCCTCCTTGGAAACCTTATACAGGATCATTGTGGGTTGGAACCAACTTGGTGGCACTTCACAGCAATCACAGCTACAGAAAGGAACTTGGAGACCATCTTGTCCAACTCCTTGTTATGGTATCAGTAAAGAGGTGTGAGATCTGGAAACAGGTGTGATAGTAACTAACTGGTACATGGGTGTTCTGATTCCTGGTTCTGTGCCCTGAATTTTATGATTTGTAATGAGATTTAAACATTTCATTTGGATGTTTAATTAGTAGTCCTCTCTATTTAATATCATACTGATCTGGATTGTCGTGTAACACTGTGTCCGACATAGAAGAATATTCCAGAATGCTTGATATCATACGTAAAGTCGTTAATAAGAAGCTAAGGGAATGCAGAGGAGTAAGAATTGTCATGAGAATAAGGACAGTGTGTCATAAATTAGCCTTATAATAAGTTTTGGACAAGTCTGCTCACTCTGAGACTTTACTTAGAAGGAAGCTTAATTAAACTATTCCTGATATGGTTTCAGGCTCTAATATTTATTCCTGATGTATATTGTGTCTTTCTCATGAAGCAGAAAGTCGGTAATACAGGTAAATGCTTATTGTGTACTTCCCATAGTATAGAATATGGGCATTGTGATGGGCACAAAGGAGCTAGACACAGATCATTTTATTATGTTTTTCTTTATGTGTCTAAAATGCTTTGGTTGAAGGTATTTGACAAACTCTATAAAGATGATAGTTTCCATTCCATCCACAGTCCACACTTTCTCCTCTGAGATTCTGTTTTTCAGGATGGTAACTATAATTTCTGATTAAGTGATGCTGTGGGTGGAACATTGCCTTTTCTGTTACACCCCATTTTGCAGATGAGAAATTGAGTCTTAGGGAACTTAAGGATCCTGCCCTAAATCATAGATGGCACCTCAGACTCAACCCTTTACATGCCAGAATTCATACTTTTGACTGTCTTCTCTTTTAGGTGTTGTGTGTGTACTGCCCCATTTGGTTTATGAGACATTTCATTTATGATCTTTTCCTGTTGATTGAAAATTCATTGTTTGCCTTTTTTCTCATACTGTCCCTAGTGTCCAGCATCGGATCATAATAAACATTTTTTAATTAGTGATCTAAAGGTAGTAAATGTGATGAATTGAAAACAACATCAGACTAACATGGGCTTCTGACAGTTACTCAACACTTGTCTTGGCTCTGTCACTTTTTAACCTTGAGCAAATAAATAAATAAAAGTTATCTAAGCATCAGTTTGCTTACTTGAAAAAAATAGGGAGCATGTTATTTGTAGCACAGGACTGTTGAGACAATTAGAAACAGGCTGTGCTGGAACTCTGTGTAGTTCTTAACACATATTAGGTCATTAATGAATGGTAGTTACTTAGGTTGATACTAAATAAATAAATAACCTAAATCATCTCTTTCACTTTCACTTTTTTACCCCTAAGAACAGAGTATGTGATTTCCTCAGGGAGCTCACAGTAATAAACGAAGCATGTCATCCCTAGAATAAGAGGATTTAATATTATCAGATTGGATTTCCCTGTTTTTTTACAAAAAGTCATCCAGGAGAAAACCCATGGAGTGTTAGCCACAGCCTTGTGTGCTGATTCCTGGCAGTGGCCTCCCTTTGGGAGTAATCAGTCTCACCCACCCTTCCCTGGCCCCATTTCTCAGTTCACTGGAAAAGTCCCCAAGTCTTGTATTTTGCTGAATTGTGGAGCTCTGGTAGCGTAGTGGTTATGAATCAGGCTGTGGACCGCAATGTCAGCGGTTCGAAACTACCAGCTGTTCTGCAGGAGAAAGATGAGGCTTTCTGCTCCCGTAAAGATTTACAGCCTTGGAAACCTTGTACAGGGTCGCCATGAGTCGGAACCGACTCCATGGCACATAACAACAACAAGAGTCTTGGTGTGGCACTGTAGGATAAGCACTGGGTCACAAGGTCGGTTTGAACCACAAGGTCTACAATTCATCTCGCCAGCTACTCCTTGAAAACCCTATAGAGGGTCACTGTGAGTCCAAATCCAGTAGACTGTTCATAACAACAGCCAGGTGGTGACCCTGTGCATTAAATGCAGAGGCGGCACGGGTGCTTCTTCGCTTGTTTTTCAGCGTTGTGCCATTTGACTCTGTTGACTCCTGCTACTGTTGCCCCAGCCCTGGCTTGCTTCCCTGTTCATAAGGCATCAAGTGTTCGTTAGTCCTGGGTTGAGTTGCTCTTGCATCAATTTCATCTTTCTTGGAAACATCTCTGCATCTTCTCTATCCCTGAACTTTCTAGGGGAGAAATGGGTTTTCTGGATGGAGCAAATTGATCTTGGTGTGTGGATTACTTTTTAAAAAAAATCACCGCTGCGGTACCTGCCACATAATAGTGCTCAATAGATATACAAGAAATGAGAGATGAGTCTTGGTGTAGTGCTGTGGGTTAATGTGCTGGACTGCAAAGTCTGTTTGAACTACAAGGTTAGCTGTTCAAGCTCACCAGCCACTCCTTGGAAACCCTACACAAGGTCAAGGTCACATGAGTTGGAACTGACTCAATGACACATAACAACAACAACATAGTCTCTGTGAAGGAGCCGTGGTGGTACAATAGGTTAAATGGTGGGCTGCTGCTATCTGTCAAGTAAGTGGTTCAAACCCACTAGCTACTCCTTGGGAGAACGACGAGGCTTTCTGCTCCTATAAAGATTTTCACTTTGGGAACCCCTTACAGAACAGTGTAACTCTATTGTATAGAGCCACTGTGAGTTGGAATGGATTTGGCAGTAGCAGGTTCTGTTTTTGTCATGGACAATTCCTGTGCACTACCAGTGCGTTCAGTGTTTTGAGGGACTGAAGGATCTGTTGTAAAGGATGAGAGCTAAGTTGGGTTGGAAGGTCACTTTTCTGGCTCTCAGAGTGACACCTGGGGGCTTGAAGATGTCAGGGGAGCAGAGTTGGAAAGTTTCTCCAAGTAGGTGGTGGATTCAGGTCGCTCCTAACTTAGAACAGATGCATACTGGACAATTATCTAAGAGCTTGGGTTAGTTTCAAGTTAGGCAAAGGTACACCCTTATACTCTTTAAAGAACTTCCTTTCCCCCCTTTTTCTTTTTAAATACTCTTGAAAGAGTGACTTTACCTTGTAGTTTTCAATACAGTTTAATGTTCTGTTCCATGTCTTTGTTGTATTATGTTTCCTAGGGTGTGTGAATAAGTTCTGCCAATGGTTATAAAATATTTATGGATTGTAAGCCTCTGGGGAGTGAGAATTGAAATGAAGATATCTGGAGCTTTATATTTGCTAGTATATTGCAGGCTTAACATTTTTACATGTTTCTCCCCAGCTATGGTCTAGAACAATCAGAAATCAAGTGAAATTCAGGAATTGTGTGTGGTTTGTTTTATCTAACTGCCAGGCATGTTTTATCTAACATGAAATACTTCCTGTGTATTGATTTTCCAAATCAATCCTTCCAAACTGAAACTGAGTCGATTGTGACTCCTGGTGACTCAGTAGGACAGAGTAGAACTGTCTCGTAGGCTCTCCAAGGCTGTCATGTTTATGGAAGCAGACTGCTAAAGGTTCCACCGTGGAGCAGCTGGTCATTTTGAAACCCCAACCTTTTTGTTAGCAGCCAGGTGTTTAACCACAGTGCTACTAAGGTTAACTGTTACTGAAAAATAATTCAAAGTTTACTGGTTATGAGGGAAAAAGTGTTTGCCTTAGCTTCATAAATTTCTAATCACGTTTTTGAAGTCCTGAGTGTCAAAAAATTAACTATGGACCACTGAGAGGTGCACCCTCTCCTTACTTACTCCTTGCTGTGCTTATATTGTTAAGTACCACTGGGTCAGTTCCGACTCAACAACCGTCATTAGGGTTTCCACTAACCTTGCTATGCAGACTGACATTGTGGTCCGGTTCTTATCTTTCACCACCACACTTCAAGAAAACAAAGTTTGAATTATCCCACATAATTAGTTCTGTTTTGCCAGACTCCAACTATTATGTGCAAAGCTTAATTAAAAATTTACTGCTCTCTGTGGAGGGATTAGGAAAATGACCACTTTAGTATATTGATGGTGTCCTGGTGTGCCACTATGGGTTAATATGCTGGACTGCAAACTCGTTTGAACTGCAAAGTCAGTAGTTCAAGCAAACCAGTGCTGCTTGGAAACCCTACACATGGTTGCCATGGGTTGGAACCGACTCGATGGCACTTAACAACAATAACAACAGTATACTGATTAAACACTACTTATTCCTGGTGTAGTGTTATAGGATAAGCATTGGACTGCTAACTGCAAGGTCGGCTGTTCATATACATCAGCCGCTCCTTGGAAACCCTATACAGGGTCACTGAGTCATAACCTACTCGACGGCACTTAACATCATCTTTATAGTAGCATTTTTTGGTTGAGGAAGTAAAATCATGGAATTGACTCAGTGGCAACGAACAACAACAACCTGATAGGATTCTTTAGGAACCTCAGAAAATGGCAGAGAGCAGGAAGTAGGAATTCCCAACTACTTGGGAAGTTAGGAAAGGCGTGTGTGAGTTGTGGAACCTCCTTGCAGCAAAGAATTCAGCCTTTGGTGCTTGTCCTTGAGAGCCTGACCACAGAGAGGCCAATGAGCCAGCTGAGCCTGATCAGCTCAAGAAGGCTCACCTGGACCCCTGGGAGTGTCGGAACCACGGGCCTCCGCAGCTAATTTCCACATGGGGAGGCCAGTAAAGGCTTTGGAAGGTGGAGCCTCAGTAGAACTTCAGGCTGGAGAGTGTCATGGATTGACTGGTGACCCCTGCCCCCAAAAAGCTAAGTTTTGTGTGGTTGTCTTCCATGTTGTGATCTGGGGTAATTCTCCATTATGTGCTGTAAGTTCTAACCTCTGTATGTTAATGAGGCAGGATTTGTGTGGGATGTATCTAGGGTGATCACCCTTCCTTAAGTCACCACCCTTGGCTTTGAGATATACCTTTTATCTTGTTGTTAAGTGCTGTTGAGTTGTTCTGACCCATAGCAACCATGTGTAGGGTTTCCTAGGAGAGACTGGTGAGCTTGAACTGCTGACTTTGCTGATCAAACTGGCTTTGCAGTCCAGTGCATTAACCCATAGCACCATGCCATTCCAGGACTCCACCTTTTATCTTGTTGTTGTTAAGTGCCATTGAATTGGTTTCAATCCATGGTGACCCTATATAGGGTTTTGGAGGAGCAGTTGGTGAGCTTGAACAGTCAGCTCTGCAGTTCAAACGACTTTGCAGTCCAGCGCATTAACTCACAGCGTCACACCAGGACTCTGTCTTTTATTTTACAAGTGATAAAATGAGAGAGAGGGAAAGGAACTCATTACAACCACGAAAGAAGAGCTGGGAGCAGGGTGTGTCCTTTGGACCCAGAGTCTGTGTACTTAGAACCTCCAAGACCCAAGGGAAGACTGTTGTCAAGATTCGTTGAAATCTGAGGGAAATCTGAGGGAACCGAAAAGCAGAAACTGAAGAGATAAGGGAGCCTTCTTCTAGAGCCAGACTTGTAAACTACGAAACAGTGAGAAAATGCACTTGTTTGTTAAAACCACCCACTTGTGATATCTGTTACAGCAGCTCTCAACTAAGATAGCACAGAACTGCCACAATCCTTAGAGATGTACTGCCTTCCTGTAGTTTCTGGATAACTTTAGAACAATAATTTTTTTAAAAAAGAAGCGTTCTTCTTTCTTTCCTACCTCATCCTTAGTTAAATATTTCCTATTACAGAAAACTTATGAACCCATTGATTACAATCTTGTCCTGTGTAGTTGTTGTTAAGCGCTGTTGAGTAGGTTCTGACTCATACTGATCCTGTATAGGGTTTCCGAGGCTATAAATCCTTGTGGGAGCAGAGAGCCTCACCTTTCTCCTGTAGAGTGGCTGGTGGCCTCAAACTGCCACTCTTATGGTTTATAGTCCAGTGCTCTATGGAAGTTCTACACAAAGCCAGAAGTAGTCAGCCAAACTTTTATCCAGAGAGAATGAAACACAGACATTTTAAGTTTAAAATAAACAAATATATACAACATAAAAAACTTACCATTTAAGTCCATTTTCATATGTACAGTCCAGTGGCATGAGTTACACTCATAATGTTGTACAATTACTACACTAGTCCAAATGTTTTCATCATCTCAGACAGAAACTCACATCTATTAAACAGTAACTTCCCCTCTACCCCATCTTCTAGCTCCCGATAACCACTAGTTTCCTTTCTGTCTCTGTGCATTTGTCTACTCTCTAGATATTTCGTGTAAGTGGGTTCATATAATGTTCTTTTGTGTCTGGTTTATTTCACTTAGCATAAATGTTTTGAAGGTTGTACCAAGAATTTCATTCCTATTTATGGGGGATTTACACATTTTGTTTATTCATTCATCTGATGATGGACACTTGGTTTGTTTCCGCCTTTTGGTGGAAGTGAATATTGATCTACAACTATCTGCTTGTATTCCTGTTTTCATGTGTTTTGAGTGTGTAACCAAGAGTGGGTCTGCTGGGTCATATGGTAATTTTCTAGTGAACTATTTTTCACCATGGCCACACCATTTTACAGTCCCCCCAGGAATTCAGGAAAGAGAATCTCAGTTCCCCACATCCTTGCCAATACTTGACTGATTTTCTGTTTTGGATTCTTTGATTATTGTGTCAACAATAGGTAGCCTAGTGGGTCTGAGGAGTCCTGGTATGGTGCTGTAGGATAAGCACAATACCCATGGGTCAAACCTACCAGTTGTTCCTTGGAAACACTAAGCAGGGTGGCTATGAGATGGAACCAACTCCTGGGCATGTAACAGCCACAGTGGGTATGAAGTGATAACTTATTGTGGTTATGATGTCACTGCCCTAGGATAAACACTTGACTGCTAACTGCTAAGAAATACTGCACATGGTTGCTGAGTCAGAACTGACTCAAGGGCACCTAACAACTGACTTTGAAATATCTTTTTATGTGTTTATTGACCATTTGTATATCTTATTTAAAGAAATGTCTGTGTAAGTTCTCTGCCCATTTTTCTAGTTGTTTCCTTGTTGAGTCTTTCTTTTGGGTTGGGAGCCTTTTTTGTTATGGTTCTTAATATATTCTGATAAACTGTTGAGAAATAGCCAGGGGGAGAAACCCTGGTCATTTGTTTACTCTACCAGCTACAACTTGGTCTCAACACTCCCTCCAGCTACACTACACCTCTTTTGCATTCACATTAAACATCTGAAAAATCCTAACACTTTTATCTTAAGAGATTCCTCTGTGGCCATACACCTGGAGAATTGAGCACATGGCACCATTTTATGAGGGTAAATAACAAAGTATTGCTACTAGGAGTCCAGGTGTGCTGCTGTAGGATAATGCGCTAGACTGCAAGGTCAATTTGAATTGCAAGGTCGGAGATTTAAACTCACCTGTCCTCCTTGGAAACTCTATACAGGGTATCTGAGTTGGAACCGACTTGATGGAACTTAAAAATAACATCAGGGCTGTAGTTCATATATGTACGGATTTATTTCTAACCAAGCATTTAAACATGTTTGCCATCAGTAGATGGCTGCAGACAAGTTCTCTCAGTATTACATTATTTTAGTTTCATTGTTGTTGCTAAGTGTCATTGAGTCAATTCGGACCCATGACGACCCTGTTTAGGGTTTCCAAAGAGTAGCTGGTGAGCTTGAACCGCTGACCTTACAGTTTAAAGTGATTTTGCAGTCCAGTGTGTTAACCTACAGCGTCACACCAGGAGTCTATAATTTATGTGGCGCTCTGGGTTAATGTGCTGGACTGCAAGTCAGTTTGAGCCACAAGGTTGCTGGTTCAGGCTCACCAGTTGCTCCTTGGAAACTCTATACAGGGTCGCTATGAGTCTGAACCTATTCAATGGCACTTAATAACAACAAAAGAAAGCAGGTCATATCAAAACAGCGGCTTCCAAAGGGATCTGCTGGGCCAGTTAAAGTCAAAGTACAGTGGTCAGCTCTGAAGGTTATGGGTAACTGTTTGGGGGGATTGCCAAGGACACAGGACAGTCACAAGGTCTTATTAGGAATAGTTGAAACTGCACTGATGAGGAAAAAGCAGGAAAGTTGCTCCAAGGAATTTTTTCCCATCATGATAATGGTCCTGCTTATTCCTTGAGGGTAGCAAAGGCTGTCCGAGGAGAATTTCTTTGGATAATCTTATCTCATCCACACTACAGCCTGATCTTGTGCTTTCAGACTTCTTTTCCCTCCAGACATTGGTGGACATTTAAAGGTACACAGTTGGAGCCCCTCAGTAACGAAACTGCCAGTATAAATGGAAGAACATGGGAGTCTTCAGCAAAGGACTCAGAGAGAGATGGAAACATTGTCTACATCAGTGTACAGATGTAGATGGAGGGAGGATATGCTGAGATATCATAGCTTCACAGTTTGATTTTTTTTGATAAATAAAGCAGTTGTAGCTACACTTTTCAGCTTACCCTCGTATTTATTATCACAAAATAACTTGGATAACCTGTGAACTTTCAGTTTTCAATTGCAGTTGCAGGTGATTCTCCCATGAGCATACAAAGTGAGCAGAGGTATCAGTCATCCTAGTTTTTCAGAGGTGACCCTCTTATGGTGGCCCTGCAACTGAGATCACAGAAGCATCCAATGTGCCAGTTTAAAAGTCAAACGCTAGGTCATGTAGATATTTCTTAGGGTTAATCTCTCTCTTCCTAAAATTTTGTACCTGGTGGTTCTGAATCAGCTTGAGTGCCAACTGCAAACTTTGATTTTCCTTTACTGTGTTAGCGCTCATTCAATCCTTTCTCTTTTGTTTGACCTGTACAAATGAGACTGATTCTTGCTCCTTAGAATTGTACTTGAGCTTATGGCAAGTGGCATTTGGAGCCTGTGGGGGCCGTCCTTGTGTGCTGTTTTTATCCTCAATACATATCTTATCACTATTTTATTTTAATCCTGTCCTCAGTAAATCTCATACTTGTATATATATTAAATATTTTTTTAGTTAGTATAAATTTGTATCTCTTATTGAACTGATCCCGATTTTACTTTATCCTTGATTAATTTGTTCTTGTTGTTATTGTTATGTGCCGTGCAGTCGGTTCCGACTCATAGCGACCCTGTACAGGGTTTCCGAGGCTGTGAATCTTTACGGGAGCAGAAAGCCTCATCTTTCTCCCACGGAACAGCTGGTAGCTTCGAACTGCTGACCTTGTTGTTCGCAGCTTGATTTGTAACCACTATGCTACCAGAGCTCCTTCTTAGGGTCTCCTTTAATGAGACACTTCATTATTATTATTATTATTCATATGAGGAAGAAGAAAGAAGGAAAAGCCTGATATATATTAATTCTGTGCCTAGATGGTTAGATTTAAGGGTGATTCAAGCAATTTGTGATAGCCTGGTGGTTTGACCCCACCCAGTGGTGATGTTGAAGAAAGGCCTGGTGATCTGCTTTCATGAAGATTACAGTCAAGAAAACCATATGGAACAGTTGTTTTCAAGAAGCAATAATTTTATGCCAGCTATTTCTGATAGATACATTATTGACAGATATTAAAAGAATGAAAGACTGTTTTGTAGGAAAAATAACTTTATCCTTTTCTTTCCATCATTCTTTCTTCTATGTCCTCATTCTGTTTTCTGTCTCTTCCTCATTTTGATAGCATCTCTACACTATCTCAAGTACTGATGTGGTCTGTCCTTCTTTCCTTTTTGTGCTGAAGACAAGGTAGTCCTTGACTGGTTTTGACAGTGATACTGAAGTTGGCATCATCAGAGAGGGATTGGGCATAATCTTCATGGTGTTACTTCACCCAGAAGTTAGGATTGCCTCTAAATCCTCACTATAAAGACAACTAAAACCACCCACCACAAACAACAACAACAAGAATCTTGGAACACCTTTGGCAAAGACAAGAAGTTTGGGTTGACCAAAGAATAAAGCTATCAAAGTGTCCGTATCTCGCTAGCAGTTTTATTAAAGAAAAACAATTTTGAAAAGCAGAGAAATTTCATTTCAAGACAGTGCGGAGGAAATTAAACAGAAGTGGAAACTTCCATTTCCTTTCTTTTTTAACCAAGTAAGCAAGTGATTCCATTTCCATCAGGTTGAACTGCATAAGCATGCTACTCTTGCAGGACTGAAATGGTGGTACAGCTGTACTTTTATATGGCTCCCTCTGGGGAATCTGATTTAAAAAATTGAGACCCAGGAAGGTTAGTAAACCACCAGCTTCCCATTTGTTGTTGTTAAGTGCCATCGAGTCGGGTCCGACCCATAGCGACCCTGTACAGGGTTTCCGAGGGTGTAAATCTTTACGGGAGTAGAAAGCCTCATCTTTCACCCGCGGAGCGGCTGGTAGTTTCGATTTAGGATGATTAAAATCCAGCAGGAAAATATTTGAGACAAAGATATTTTATCTTTCTTTGCACCGCTGTTCTCTCCCTCCCTCCTTTGCTTTATCTTGAAGAGTTAACAGAGCTAAAGGAATAAAAGATAACTTTGTAGGGGGAGACTGCCACCAAGTCAAGGTGACTGATGTTTTGGGGGTAGGTAGGCAGCAATAGAAATACACTCCCTCTCAACACAAGGACAACGATTGCACCCAGATTTGAAGACAAGAATACAATAGAGCCAGCCTCTATGGAAATGAGTGTACCCTGAGGCTGTTTTGTGTAGTTGTCTGAGCTACAAGGTGGTGTCCTTGAGGAACAAGAATTGTGCTATTTTTCATTGCATTCTTGACATGCTTATTAAGAAAAAAAAAAAAAAAAAAGGCTTGTACAATCTACTGTAGTTGATTGATGCCAGGAAAGTTTGCTGCACTTAACAATAGCCCGTCTCTATGAAACACTCCATTGATACTTTTAGAACTCATTACTGCTAACCAAACAGTAGTGGTTTTATTGCTGCGCTAATGGAGCCTGGTACTTGGAGGCTGGGGCATGGAGGGAGGGGAGGGACAAGGAATGTGGTTGAAAGATGGATCCTCCTTTCCATGATCTCTCTGCTCCCCCACTCTTCCTGCTCCACACCCCAGAAGTTGTTAGGCAGTTTCTATTAAAACCATGTGATAATCTATACACAATACAGGGATGTAATGTGCATATGCAAGGATGCAATAAGAGAATTATTCTAGCTGGCAGGAACAAGGACTTTTCTCTATGAGAAATCAGCTAGACCACAGAGTTTCCTATGGCTTTTCCAATCAAGTGATTTGCCTTACTAACAATGCATGGAGGCAAACAAATGAGTTCTGAAAGCTTTGGTTCCTGATGGACTCAGGACTGTGATAAAATTGGCAGACCCCTCATTGCAGGCAACATGATAGACCCAAGTGACACTTTGTACCTTCTTTCATTCTTTCTCTTCTCTTTCTTTTGTGCCCATCTTTAATATTTTGTTTGTGTCTATGATTTTACCTGCTTACTTTGGAACCACACAGGGTAGCTATACATTGGAACCAACTTGACGGCACTTAGCAACAACAACAAAACCTTTACTGTGATTTCTGATTAATTTGAGTTTATACATACCATCATACAGTTTTCTCTTTTGCCCACCTGTTTTGTGGTTTTTCTCTCTTTCTTGCCTTCTTCTGGATTAAGCAAAACAACTCCATTTTACCTGCACATTAACTTGTTAATACACATTCTTTCAGTCATTTCCCAGAGATACCAGGGTTCTTCCTTGACTATCTATTGCAAACTTTTACCTTTTCCTCTGTTTTTGTGCACTGCTTTTGTTTGGAAAAGCTGATGACTCTTAATGGGGCTCACTGGCTGTTGGAATGATTTTATCCTTATTTCCATCCACACAGGCTCTTATTTGCTGGTAACTTTTGCCAGAACTTCCCAGTGCCACCTGTCCCTCCCCGCAGTCAGAAGTGGACATCCCACAGCTGAAGTGTTGACTTCCCAAAATAAGGAATGGAACATTCTTCCTCATCACCCCATGAGGCTAGAAGCTCTTCCATAGCAGGGGTGCCCTGTCCCTTGTAGCACACAGTAGACCCTCAGTAGATACTTGTGTGAACATGCTCACCTAAAGCAGAAACCGGGGCCCACCTCAGAGTTAGGGCACAAATTTGGAGGGTTTCTATACATTTTAGGTATATTCTGTAAGAGAGGAGAAATTTTGATTATGTCTTAAACAGGAAAAAACAGAAGACAAAGACGAACAGAGATCTTGTGGGTGAGGGAAATCATAGACACCATGATGAATTTCCACATGGTGACCGTTGATAGGGCCCAGAGAGCAAAGGAATCTTCTCCCACAACCAGGACCCACAGCAACAGCCCTGCCTCACATACACATACTGGACCTGTAAAAAGCTGGGAGGGAACTACTGCAGATAGGAAAGTTTACAGAGGACTGTCTCTGAGGCTCCCAGGTGTGACATCACAGCCAGACGACCATTAAACAGCATGTCTAGGAAAGTTCCTTCGGAAATCGGCTCTGGGAAGTGACCCAAAACCTGCTTTAAAATATACCCTGCGTCTAACTCTAGCAATTCAGTTGGCATGGGTGCATGAGGTAATCAAGCAAAACCGACATCCGAACACTTATACCTAGGCACAAGATGCTATGCTTGGTTAGAGTCATTCAGTGGCAAAAAGTCTTCGGATTTCATGCTCTGCAGCAATTTAATCTTTAAAATTTGGAAGCTTCTCCTAATTCCTCTGGTTGTTTCTGTTTAATGAAGATTAGTCCTTACTTTTCCTCAATCTGATGTTACTTAAATAGTTTATATACACTGGGAATAAGGAGCTCTGGTAGCGTAGTGGTTACGAATTGGGCTGTGAACCACAAGGTCAGCAGTTCGAAACTACCAGCTGCCCAGCGGGAGAAAGAGGAGACTTTCTGCTCCCATAAAGATTTACAGCCTCAGAAACCCTGTGCAGGGTCGCTATGAGTGAGAACCGACTCAACGGCACATAACAACAACATAAAATGGAAATAACCTTCAGTGTGTTTATATACTTACATGCACACACTAATTGCTACTTAATGACATTTCAAGAAATTTAAAGTGATAGAGTGCCCAAGTATCCATTAATTGTTTTTCAGGGGATTGGAGCAATATGCATGGAAATTTTGTCTGTAAATAGCCTTGACTTGGGCTTTTAGCTTCGTGTGCCTGAAGCATACAAAATAGCATAGAATTTCAGTACAGATTAGCTCTGCTCTGAGTCACTAATATTTATGTCATTTTAAGTTGTGATAGGGGAAGCCTATATCAAAATGTGACCTTGTCCTTTGGTGGTGGCTGTGTGTCAGTTCTGCTACGTTATTGGTGTTTTTTATTTATAACCCCAGAGATTAGGTGAGCACTCTTAGTTCTTAGTGCTGGAGGAACATTTGGATTAGGTAGGTTCTTTGCTTGGAGATAGCATGGTCTATCCAGAAGCATCTTAGATTTGTCAAGACCCAAGTTTAGCTCTGCCACTTGGTGTACCTGTGGCTAAATTTGCATCATCTCTTTCATTGTGGGGATAGTAATACTGCCTTGAACACTGAGTCGTTTTACAAGTGTGATTTGTATATTCTGTTTTCTCCCACTAGGTATTTTGCATTTGGGCACTTTAGAATACAAGCATCTCTCAGATAGAGAATTGTTATTGTTGTTAAGTGCCTTTGAGTTGATTCTGGCTCCTAGTGACCCTTTATAGTGTTTCCAAGGAGTGGTTGGTGGACTTGAACCACCAACCTTGCAGTCATCAGTCCAGTGTTTAATCCTACAGTGCCACACCAGGACTCCCTCATAAACCATGTTGGCATTAATTTACTTTTGAGGTGATGGAACATTGAAACCATTAACTAATATTGAGGTTGGAGAGATTTTTTTTTTTCTCTCAACTATGCACAGTGGCTCCATACAATAAGCACTGTACTGTGAACACTACAAGGTCTGGGGTTCAAGCTCACCAGCCGCTCTGTGGAAGAAAGATGAGGGAGTTTGCTCCAGTGAAGATTTAAAGCTTTAGAAACCCTTTACAGGGTCACTATGAGTCAGAACTGACTCAATGGCGCTTAATAACAACCATGCTATACTTGCTATCTTTCCAGGACAACGAGTCTGTTCCAAAGGAGCCAGATTGCATGCTGTGTCAGAGGGGCGATTGTATCACTTATAATCATCCTGAAATTTCAGAGCCCTAGCATAGTGTTGTAGGATAAGTGCTGGACTGGTAACTGCAGAGTTGGCGGCTCAAACCCACCAGTTGCTCATGGAAACCCTATTTAGGGTTGCTATGAGTCAGAACTGACTTGATGGCACACAGTAACAGCAAACCTCCAGAGAAGATTTTCCTCAGGATCAACTACTTAAGGCACCTGGCTGGACTTCCCCTATGTCTTGTTCTGAACTGGCTCTCCAGACAAATGTTTTACTGCAGTTTCTTTTGCCAAAATGAATGTGGTCACTGTGGCAACAGTAGCCACAGTCTTGATCCAAACACGGATTCAGATGCTTCTCTTCCTAAGGCGCCAACTAGTCTGAAGTTTGGAGTGTATGGGATGGATGATGTTCAGTGTTTGGCTTACTGTGTATTGGGGAAAATCCCATTTTTTGGAGCACGTGGCGACCATGAATGAGGAGGGTTTTTTGCAAGCATACAACTAAATTTTGGGAGACTGATGAGTATAGGGACAGCTCTGTGAATGTCCTGCTTGGTGTCCAGAGGCTTTATTAAAACTGTTTTGTAAGTAACCAAAAGAAGAGTCCCAAGTTCAGGGGGAGGATAGACGGATACCTCCTGGGACAAAAGTTCAGGGTTCGATGTCCTTACCACATATTTGGAATTGACTTTGAGAGTGATCTCTCTGCTTCAGAGCAAGATTACTAACTAGTGACTAACTAGTGACTAGTTACTTTGCATTCCTCTTTCCGGAAGAATCAGTTCGTTTTCTGATTTCTGTAAGAAACGGCACCAAAGTTTAACCCCCACTGTGGAAGACTGGCTGAATGTTTGGTAAAGCTTCCATGATATCTGAGCTTTACATACAGTTGAAGTGGAAAGCCAAAGCTAGAATTGAATGTATTCAGTGCTGCCTTCTTTCCACTGCTCGACTGCAGCCTTTCCAAATGTATCACAGTTGGAGTGCCTGAAATGAAAGTTCTCCATGCTGACTTCTAGCCAAGGCAAATGCAGTGGCGTTTCTGTGATTTAGAGGAGACTTTGAATGAGAATAGATTTTAGATGCTATATTTAACTTTTACAATTACACCCTATTGGGATAGGTTTTAATTTCCCAAGTGTTATAGCCAAGACATGAAAATGTGGGTCAAGTAGGTTAATGTGAACAGCATAACAAACTCTAAAATCTACCAGTTGTGTCTCAAATAATTAATTAGAGCAGCCTCTAGTTACAAAATTGTGTGACTGTTTCGTGGGTACAGGAAAATGGCTCCAGTGTTTCCCTGCTCAGCAGTTGCTTTCCTAGGAAGCTTGAAATCCTGCAATTCCACTTGGGTTAGTAGATCTGGGCAGGTAAGCCTTCATGACACAGGTGTAGGTTATCCATTGTGGCTCTCTGCAGTCAAGTGCAATTCTGGGTTGACTTTCACAACGCCGCTTATCATTTCATTCAGATTAGGGAATTCAATTGCCTGAGCAAACATAATGTGCCATACATGAATTTGACATGTGTAAGTTTCCTTAAAACAAATAGTAAATGTGTGAGTTTTTCTGTGAATCTGGATGATTCTTGCCGTTCTCTGCTCCTTGAGGGTTGGTGATTGTTTGAGGTTTGTGTTGAACTTGTGCTTGAAGCCTTCAGATAAGAAACGCTAGGCTTCTGTCTTAACCCAAAGAGTTCGAGAGCTCTTTGAATGACATTAATGTGCACAGGAAATTGCTTCACTTTTTGTCAGCCGAATCTGCTTACTGGTAGGACTTTTATAGCAGAGGAAACAGTCTTGCTGTTGGTCATTGTGGTGTGCTGATGAGGAGCTATTAGGCAATAGTGGAGGTCAGCGAAGGATTTGGATGAGTATACACAGAGGTGTTTTTGTGATCTGTGCACATACGCTCCAAGATGACCAGGACCTTGAGATTCAGGACAGAGAGGCTGTTTTCCAAGGCGATAGATTAGAAGAAAGAAAACATGCCAGCACATGATGTATCTCCTCCTTTGCTCTGCTCTCGTCTACACTTCCTGGTTGCTGCTCTGACATATAACCTCACCTTCCATGTGCTTTGTTGAGGTCATGCTAAAATCTCACTGAACCTAACCTGTTATTTTAACCTGCTCAGTCTGTTCCTTTGTGCACCAGTGAGTATGTGAGTAAATGTGTTGACTTCTGAAAATCATAGCAGCTCTTGTGGAACAGTTTGAACGTAGGAAAGTCACTCTCCATTCTATTGTTGCATTGTGCATAGTGATCTTTTCCTCTTCATTTACATGCGTGGATATAAAGTATATATATATATATTTAACATAGCGTACACATAGTTTTGCATCCATGATGTGTTATTTATGGTTTTAAAATGTTTGTGTTTACTTGCATCTTCTGGGAATCCATCTTGAAGTTATCTGAAGAACTAAATTTGAACCAAGAATGCACATGTGGGCTTCACTACAAAAAGAGTGAAAGGGCAGTGAAACAGAGTATGTAGATACTCCTGAGAACACCCCAGGACAACATGATATGGCTTCCTATGTCTTGGACCTCTACTGTTATTATTGTTAAGTGTCATCGAGTTGACTCTTGACACATAGTAACCCTATAAATGGTTGCCAAGGAGTGGCTGGTGGGTTTGAACTGCTGACCTTGTGGTTAACAGTAAAGTGCTCATTGTACAGTGCCACACCAGGACTCCCTGTTGTTGTCATGTGATGTCAAATCGGCTCTGACTTACAGCAACTCTGTATACAACAAAACAAAACCCTGCCTGGTCCTGTGCCATCCTCTCCTTTGTTGCTTTATTTGAGCCCACTGTTGTGGTCACATACCAGTCCATCTCACTGGTAATATTCCTCTTGTTTGCTGACCCTCTACTTCACCAAGCCTGTTGTCCATTTCCATGAACTTATCCATCTTGATAACATGTCCAAAGTATGTGAGGTGAAGTCTTGGCCATCCTCTCTACTAAGGAGCACTCTGACTGTACTTTTTCCAGTATAGATTTGTTTGTTCTCTTGGAAATCTATGGTACATTTAATATGCTTCACACTGGACCTCTAAGAACTGTCATTTGTCATTGCTGAGTACCAGGAATGAGTGACTACTCATTAATGAACATTTTATATTGGATGGTGTTTGTTGTTGTTGTTAGGTACCATCGAGTTGGTACCAACTCATAGCTACCCTATGCACAGCAGAACTAAACACTGCCCGATCCTGGGCCAACCTCACTACTGTTGCCACGCTTTAGTCCATCGATGCTGCCACTTGGCCAATCCATCTCATTGGGGGTCTTCCTCTTTTTCTCTGACCCTCCACCTTACCAAACTTGATATCCTTCTCCAGTGACTGGTCCCTCCTGACAATTTGTCCAAAGTATGAGAGATGAAGTTTGGCCATCTTGGCCTCCAAGGAGCATTCTTGCTGGACTTCTTCCAACACAGATCTGTTTGTTCTTTTGGCAGCCCATGGCACTTTCAACATTCTCCTCCAACACCAAAACTCAAAGGCATCAATTCTTCTATGGTCTTCCTTATTCACTGTCCAGCTTTCGCATGCATATGAGCTTATTGAAAATACCATGGCTTGGGTCAGGCGCACCTTAGTCCTCAAGCTCTGACATCTTTGCTCTTCAACACGTCTTGTGCAGCAAATTTGCCTAATGCAATATGTCGTTTGGTTTCTTGACTGCTGCTTCCATTAGTGTTGATAGTTGATCCAAGAAGAATGACCTCCTTGACAATTTCAACCTTTTCTCCGTTGATAAGAATGTTGTTTATTGGTCCAGTGGTGAGGATTTTTGTTTTCTTGACATTTGAAATGTGATCCATACCAAAGGCTGTGATCTTTGATCTTCATCAGTAAATGTTTTACGTCCTTTACACTTTCAGCAAGCAAGATTGTATCATTTGCATACTGCAGGTTGTTAATAAGTCTTCCTCCAATCCTGATGCCACATTTTTCTTCATATAACCCAGCTTCTCAGATTGTTTGCTCAGCATACAGTTTGAATAAGTATGGTGAAAGAGTACAACCTTGTCTACACCTTCGTGTGAAATATCTTTTGTTGTAAGAGGCAAGTTGTGGAAAGGTTTTTTAAATGACGTTTCTGTAGAGTCTTTGGGTGGTGTAAATAATTCATGTACTAGACTACTAACTGAATCGCTTGAGGTTCAGTCCACCCAATGGTCTTCCAAAAAAGACCCAGTGATATACTTCGGAAAAATCAGCCTCAAAAACTGTATGGAATGCAGGTCTAGTCTTGACAATAAGTTTCTCTGTTGAGGCATAAAGGACCAAAACTAATGTCAGACAGGAGTCCCTGGGTGATGCATATCATTAACTGAAAAGTTAGATGTTCAAGTCTACTAAGAGGTACTTTGGAAGAAAGGTCTGGTGATCAACTTCAAACAAAAACTTTAAAAAATCAGCTATTGAGAGCCCGATGGAGCACAATTCTACTCTGACACACATAGAGTTTCCATGTGTCTGGGTCCACTTGGAAGCAGCTGGTTAATGCCAGACATGAGAGAGCAGAAGCATCCAATTAATCATTTCTTCAAGGCTAAAAGGCTTTAAAATAGTTTGGGAAAACTTTGAAGGGGTAGGGAAAGCTTGAGAATAAATTAAAAACCTGTCTATTGCAGGCCAGTCTGTTAGAAGTCTTATTTTACCCTTAAAGCAAAAGCAGTTATTAAGCAAAAATTTTGAAAAAGAAACATAAAATCTCCTATTAGAAGTGATTATAGGGTATGGTTAGTAAACACCAGAGTACTTAAAGGAGAATAGGGATGCACAAATGACAGCTTTGTGAGAAGACTAATTTGGTCACCAAGAATTATAGAAATAATACAGAGAATGCTTGTAAGCAAAATGGAACTCTATGTAGAACTTAGTTTAAAAATGTGTAGTATAGAGCCTCATATGTTGACATCATTTTTAAGTATAAAGTGGAATATTACTTAAAATACTAGTAGGAAAAAACTCCACAGCCATTTTATAATCAACACTTTTTAACCCAGGGCTTTTGGGAAAGAATGTCCCCCTGGAGAATCCTGGTTGGTTATCTGGAGATGTGCAGACAAGCAGTGGCGGGAATGAATTGAATGGCTTTTAGGGACTTCATCCACGTCTGTGGAATTCGTGCACGGGGTAGCATAAGCCATGAGTTCCATGGTAACTAAACCTCTGTAAACAGACTTAGAAATCCATGGATGGAAAGGTTTTATCAGGTTCTGTGAATTTCGGTTTTAGAGGCAGTATGACATTGCAAACTCACTAGGAATAGGGAGACCTGAGTTCCAGGAGGGTTTTCTGGGAAGTGTCAGATGTATTGTGTATGCTGAAACATTTTAGAAATGCTTGTTTAGAGGGAGCTCTGGTCCAGTTGTTGTCAGGTGCCATCGAGTCAGAACTGACTCATAGCGATCCCATGCACAGCAGAACGAAACAATGTCTGATCCTGGGCCAACCTCACTACCGCCACCACGCTTGACGCCATCAGTGATGCCACCTGGCCGATCCATCTCGTTGGGGGTTTTCCTCTTTTTCTCTGACCCTCCACCTTACCCAGCATGACATCCTTCTCCAGCGACTCTTCTCTCCGGACAATGTGTCCAAAGTATGAGAGACGAAGCCTAGCCATCTTGGCCTCCATGGAGCACTCTGGTTGCACTTCTTCCAAAACAGATCTATTGGTTCTTTTGGCAGTCCATGGCACTTTCAGTATTCTCCTCTAACACCACAACTCTCTTCTACGATCTACCTTATTCACTGTCCAGCTTTTGTATCCATATGAGGTTATTGAAAATAACATGACTTGGGTCAGGCGCACCTTAGTCCGCAAGCTGACATCTCTGCTCTTCAGTACTTTAAAAAGTTCCTGTGCAGCAGATTTGCCCAATGCAATACGTCGTTTGATCTCTTGACTGCTGCTTCCGTTAGTGTTGATAGTTGATCCAAGAAGAATGAAGTCCTTGGCAACTTCAGTCTCTTCTCCATTGATAAGAATGCTGTTTATTGATCCAGTGGTGAGGATTTTTGTTTTCTTTACATTGAGTTGTAATCCATACGGAAGGCTGTGCTCTTTGATCTTCATCAGTAAATATTTTAAGTCCTCTTCCCTTTCAGCAAGCAAGGTTGTATCATCTGCATATCTCAGCTTGTTAATAAGTCTTCCTCCAATCCTGACGCCACGTTTTCCTTCATAGAACCCAGCTTCTTGTATTATTTGCTCAGCATACATATTGAACAAGTATGGTGAAAGAACACAACCTTGTTGCACACCTTTCCCAATTTTAAAACATTCAGTGTTCCCATGTTCTGTTCGAACAACTGCCTCTTGGTCCAGGTACAGATTTCTCAGAAGTACAATTAAGTGTTCTGGAATACTCATATTTCTCAATGTTGTCCATAACTTGTCATGATCCACACAATCGAAAGCCTTCGCGTAGTCCAGTAGTGGTTACAAATTGGGATGCTAGCCACAAGGTCAGTGACTTGAATCTACCAGCTGCTCCATGGGAGAAAGATGAGACTTTCTGCTCACATAAGGAATTACAGCCTCAGAAACTCTATGCAGTGTCACTGTGAGTTGGGACTGACTCCATGGCACATACCACCCCCACCCCCACCACCATGCTTGCTTAGGGTTCCTTGTCAGTTAGTGTAAAGCTCCCATTAATACCGTTGGCTCTGAAGAAGTTGGAGATGAATTACTGACTTCAAAGTTTGAAAAATAAGTGTTTGGCTTACTAGGGGCCTGGCAGTGGTTTGCCTTTTCTCATAGCCAATAATGTGAGGTTTTTTTAGTCAAACACAAATTGATTCTTATCCTGTTTCTATGATAGCTTTTAGGTTGCAGGATTAATTTAATATTAGTGATTCTGGACATTAATAATGTGCAGCCATGTTGGGAAAATAAATCCATGCCAATGTGCCTGAGAAAAGTGAGGTGCAATCTTGAAATGTAAGTGTCCATCCACAGTCCTTGCAAAGGCAGACTCAGGGAGCGGCCCTTTGCTCTGTGAAATCTATAAATATGGCTGAATGCAGGTAGTTGGTAGACATTGAGGGTCCCATAAACTTTTTCTCAAGTGGCTTTCTTCAAGTAGTTCTTGTTGTGGTTGTTGTTAGGTGCCATTGAGCCGGCACCTGCTCAGAGCGACCCTATGCACAACAGAATGAAACATTGCCTGGCCCTGGGCCAACCTCACAATTGCTGCTGTGTTTGAGCCCATTGATACTACAACTTGCCAATCCATCTCACTGGAGGTCTTCCTCTTTTTATCCTACCCTCACCTTACCAAACATGGTATCCTTCTCCAGTGACTGGCCCTTCCTGACAATATGTCTGAAGTATGAGAGAGGAAGTCTGGCCATCCTGGCTTCTAAGGAGCACTGTGGCTGCACTTCTTCCAACACAGATTGGTTTGTTCCTTTGGCAGTCCATAGTACTTTCAATATTCTCCTCCAGCACCATAACTCAAATGCATCAATTCTACAATTTTCCTTATTCATCATCCAACTTTCACATGCATATGAGATTATTGAAAATATCATGGCTTGGGTCAGGTACACTTTAGTTCTCAAACAGACATCTGTGCTCTTCAACACTTTAAAAAGGTCTTGTACAACAGATTTGCCTGATGCAATATGTCATTTTATTTCTTGACTGCTGCCTCCATGAGTGTTGATGGTTGATTTGAGCAAAATAAAGTTTTCGACAATTTCAATCTTTTCTCCATTTATAAGAATGTTGTTTATTGGTCCAGTGGTGAGGATCTTTATTTTCTTTACATTGAGATGCAGTCAAATACTTCTTAAAGGATACTGTATTTTCCTGGAAACTTCTAGAAGTGAGAAATGTTGCCAATATTCTTATCTGTTACTGAATTTTGGTACCTCTTGTGCTGTGTAGAGTACATAGAGAGACTCACCAAGGACTGATGTTACACAACATGTTGTTAAGTGTCCTTTAGTCAATTTTGACTCATCATGTTCCTGTGTAGGGTTTCAAAGGAGCAGCTGGTGGGTTTGAACTGCTGACTTGGTGGTTAGCAGTCCAGTGCTTAACCTACAGCACCACAACAGGAATCCACACAATATGTGTGTAGATAAATTTTTAAAAAATTTAACTGCCTTGCTGTTTTGCATGATATTCATTTTATTGTATTTCTACATAATTATAATAGGAAGTTACTGTTTTTGCAGTATTTGAGTGCCTACCATGTGTCACACAGTAGTCTATCATCTCTAATCTTGGAAACATGTAGAAGATAGGTGGTTTTGTGGATGCGGACACTACTTACATATGCCTGGAGCTAAGTGTATCCTGAATTGGAAATCATCTCTGCAAGTCTCTGAGGTCTAAGCTCTTTAGTCCTCTTGTGTTTAAGAAATTCAGGGAAAGGATTTTCCTGTTGAGGCATGTTTTTTCAGTCGCAAAGTGCTTACATAATATGTGGTTTCTTCCCAGAAACTAAAGCGCTTCTTATTCCCATTATTTGCCAATTATTTAAATCGTGGATACCCCATGTGAAGAGTTCATATGTGTCCCTGATGCCCTATGAGCGTCACAGTCATGCTTTTGCCAGGGCATAACCACTAGAAAGAGGGTCTTGCATTCTGGGTTCTGACCACAACCCAGTTGAGAATTTAGATTTCCATTATATTATGACTAAATAGTTGATTCAGTTAGCTTGCCTCAATTCTTTTTTTTTTTTTTTTTAATTGAGATATATAACTTATGTCAAAAAGTTCTTTCATTTTAAGTTTAGATCAGAAGAATTTTTAGTAAATTTGTAGTGCGTCACTGTTACCACAATCTAATTGTAGAACATTTCCATTGCCTCCAAAAGGAATCTTTATGCCAATTGTTTCAATTTCGAATTTTTATCTTATGGTACCATCCTCTGATATGCTGGTGATGAAGACAAAGGAGCCATTGAAAAATTTTAAGTGTACTTTTTATCTAACATTTAATGTAGCATCTACCTTATGTCAGATACTGTTCTAAATGCTTTATGTTGTTGTTGTTGTTAAGTGCCTTAGTCAGGTCTGACTCACAGTGACCCTGTGTAGGGTTTCTAAGAAGCCAACCTTGTGGTTCAAACTGATCTTGCCGTCCAGTGCATTATCCTGCAGCGCTACATCAGGACTCTTTGATGTAGGTGAACTCATTTTAATTTTGATTCCTCATAACAAACTCTGAGACAAGAAAATAGAAACACTGAAAAGTTAAATAACTTGATCAACCACACTCCACTAGTAACGAAGGAACCAGGATCTAAAACACGTTATTCTAAGCAGTCTAAAGCGATGATGGGACCACAAGGCTGGGGATGCAGTAGTTAACTTGCTGGGTGGAAGGCATCTGAGAGCAGAAGCTGGTACCCTCTAAGAAAGTCTCAAAACACTGCCATTGAGTTGATTCCAACTCTTAATGACCTAACCCTATAGGACAGAGTAGAATTACTGTTTAGGTTTTTTGAGACTCTAACTCTTTAGGGAAACAGATTGCCTTATCTTTCTCCTGCAGATGGGTTTGAACTGCTGACCTTACAGTTAGCAGTCCAATGCTTAACTCACAGCGACACTCAGACTCCTTGAAAAGCGTCTAGAGACATTTAATGAGGACTTAGATGCCTTGGTGTAACGTATTAAATAAATAAGGTCTCATGAACCTATTCCTGTTTTCTGCATAGAAGAACTTGCCTGTGTCCTTTGATGCTATTGGAAGGAAAGTGTTGGGTTTTTTTTTGTTTTGTTTTTTTTTAATGGATTTACTTTCGGTTTATATACTTGATACCAAAGAGATATAGCACTGTGCTAGAGGTCTTCCACCTGGGGAAGGGGGGTTGTACTTTGAGGGGGCTTATGTTCTGGTAAAAAGAAGTCTTTGGTGAGAGTCTAAAAATAGAAGCTTGATATGGAATGATCTGTGGGAGGCTCTGGGTCCAATCATTGTCCTGTGTCCTGTCCCCAAACCTAGTCCTCTTCTCTTGCAAATGGGTGTAGCAGAGCTGGGGTTTGACCATTAACGTTGCCCACTCTGAAGCCCAGGACTGCTTCTGTTTAAGAAAATAGACTCTTTTACAGGGTTGCTATGATTCTGGAGATGCATAATCATGAGGGTGATAGAGCTGTTCAGATACACCAAAAATGGTTTAACTGGAAGGTGGCAAGCATGATAGCAATTCCTTCTTGGGCTTCAAAGAGAAAAATTTTATTCTAATTTTGCTTAGCATTCCATTGTCCTTAAGATCCTAAAAGGTTGTGGAAGTTTTGAGTAGTATACTAGTGAGATGGGGGACTGGGGGCTCTCCATCTGCTGTCCTGGATGTGAGTGCATTCTGGCATAAGGAGAACTTGGCTTTTAATAACACTTAATTTGTAATGTGCTTGACATTCAATAATTGACTTATTTGTTTATTTCAATACACTGACTTTTTGTTTTCTGGTTTTTAAGCCAATATCTCTATTCTGCCCTGTCACTACCTTCATCTTGCTTAGGGCCAGTTGAGGCACTCTTAACCTTTAAAGAGCAGAAGAAGATGCCCAGAGGGAACTGGAGAATGACAATGTGAAATGCAGGACAATCTGTTAGAACAGCTCAATTATATTAAAAACTGGAAAACTGCTAACTTAAAACAGTGTTTTTTTCCTTCCTTGAACCAGTTTGAATGTGTAGGATTATTTGAGATGACATTCTTAAAAAAACATATATTATCAGGCATAGGAATCTATATTGACTGTGATTCAAATAAAGCATATGTCTTAACTAAATAAATTTTGTATTGTTCAGTTTTATAAATTGAACAACAGCAATGGCATTTGGGTACCTGCTGGATGCTGAGAATACATGAAATGTAAAAATGAAATTGTTCCTGATCTTTGAATGAATGTATAGTTTAACTTCTCTGTCTTAATCCGCTTCTCTCTTTCCAATTTCTGAACTAGACATCAAGGTTGTATGTGTTTCACTAGAAGAGCTTAAGAAACACTGATGACATGTCCGTTTCCATTTAAGAACCTAAGGTCCCATGGTGTTGGCTCAGTTTCATTGTGATTTTGGTGTCTGGACTCCTTTAAATGGTCAACCCCTTTGAGTCTTCCTCATTGAAAAACTGGGGGATGATTGGTCCTGTGATCACTTTGTAGCTCTTTGTAGGTTCATTTTTGTCAGAATTACAATTTAGTCTTATGTTTGCTTCAAGTTCTAGGTATTACGTCGTGACTGACCCATGGAGCAGCACAGCTGAGCTTTGAGAACCAGTAGAGGGAGTATTCAGGAGCATCCAAGGCTCCTCTTTTCATGGGATGATGTGGCTGAAGCTCCAGGCTTTGGCCTTTTCAGTTAGCGCATGAATGATACAGTTCTTTCAGTTTTTCTGACTCATTTAGGGACATTCTTTGGCAAATAGAATGAGTCAGGTGTCCAGTTTTAGAGACTTTCTTGGCATTTGCATCTCACATATATGCAGTTCCAATAGTGCACGAAGCCAGAGTCCAGATTAGGCTGAACTCTCAGAGACCTTGGTCATGTTGTTTGAGCTTAAGATCTATACAGTATTCTTACGTGTACAGTGGAATTGGCTACCTCCTGAATTGCTATGTTGTTTAAATTATTGTTGTTAAGTGACATCAAGTCAGTTTTGATTCAGAGTGACCCTGTCTAGAATTTCCAAGGAGCGGTTGGTGTGTTTGAACTGCTAGCCTTACGATTCAAACTGTCCTTGCGGTCCAGTGCATTATCCTGCAGCGCTATATCAGTACTCTGGTGTTTGGTATAAAAGGATACAAAACAGAGATTAAAGTTTTTAAAGTCAATATTTGAAGTAAAAGCACTTCCAAATCCAAACTTCTCTAGAGTTGATTCTGACTCACAGCAACCCTGTAGAACTGAGGAGAACTGCCTTGCTCCTCCCTAGGGTTGCTGGGATTGCCAAGTGCCAGAGTTGATTTTGAATCAGTGCGAGTAGAACTGCTCTGCCCCCCTAGGGTTGCTGGGATTGTTAACTGCCATAGAGTTGGTTCTGAATCATTGCGAGCCTGTATAGGGTTTCTGGTAGCGTAGTGGTTACGAATTGGGCTGCAAACCTTAAAGTCAGCAGTTCGAAACTACCAGCCTCTCCGCAGGAGAAAGATGAAGCTTTTTATTCCCATAAGGATTTACACCCTCGGAAACCCTATACAGGGTCGCTATGGGTCGGAACTGACTCGACGGCACTTAACAACAACAACATAGGGTTTCTGAGGAGCAACTGGTGGATTTGAACAGCTGATTTTGTAGTTTGCAGTACACTGCTAATCCTACAGTGTCACTGTGACTGTAAGTCAAATACAAAGTTTTCTTCCTTTTCATGCAAGTTCTATTTCTCAATATTACCATTCCAGGGGATTTCTTTAAAGTTTCTTGTAAATCCTTCCAGAATTGGTTATGTGGATTACAAAATTATTTCTCCCCTTATAGTTGTGTATTGCATATGTTCTTCTGGCTATTTGTAGTCTTCTTACATACAAAGTGCATAATGCCTTTCAAAAAACCCACAAGATTAGGCCCGGGTTCCTGTGCTGTTGCTTTTTTTTAACTTAATAGTTTATAAAGGAAACCCTTCCATTATTTTCAAAGGGTAGTGCCACATTGCCAGATTATCGTTTGAAAAGTTAGTTGTGATTTACATTACCAGCAGTGCATGAGAGTGCCTGTTTCTCCTTGCTTGCCAACTTTGCATTTTATCTTATTTGAAAAAGTTTAGTTGGTCACTTGGTTATATATTCATTCCAAAAGTGTTTCAAGTGCCCTCTGTGTGACAAACTGTGAACTCTGCTGGAAGATAGCAGTGAATGATAAGGCATGGTTCCTGGTTTTATAGGAGTTTCTGTTGTAGTGAATTTTGAGGGACAAAAACCAAATAAATAAATCATGACTATTTTATGTCTTAATTTATCATGGAAACAAAGGGAGTCCTGGTGTGTGGTGCCCTAGGATAAGTACTCGACCTCAAGGTCAGTTTGAGCCGCAAAGTCGGCGGTTCAAACTCACCAGAAACCCTATATCGGGTCACTGTGAGTTGGAACAGACTCAATGGCACTTAACAACAAGGGGGCTTATAGTAATCTGTTGTTCTAATTTGAAATATAAAATGCCACAGAAATATATGCCTTATTGCATTTGTTCCTGCAATTATTTCCCTCCCTCATTAGTAAGATACTTTCCATTTAATTTTTATTTTTTTCTTCATGTGTTTTAAGTAATCTCATCTCTATTATTAATTCAAGAACCTTTCCCTTTAACATCAGGTACTTTGAATATGTAGTACTTATCAACTTTCCAGAGACTTTACTTTCAAAACTTGTCTGAAATGATACCACTTTCTTCTTTTTTTTTAAAGGTAGCTTATTATATGGGGAGCCCTGGTGTGGCGCTGTGGGTTAATGGCGCCAGACTGCAGAGCCTTTTGTACTGCAAGGTCGATGGTTCATGCTCACCAGTCGCTCCTCAAAAACCTTATACAGGGTCACTATAGTTTGGAATCCACTTAACGGCAATTAACAACAACATTATACAGGAAAGCTACAAAAAGTTAATGGAAAATGGAATAAAAATATGAAAAGATAATAGAATTTTTCCACCAGCTTTTTGAAGTCCTTCTTATAGTATGTTGGGAAGATGAGAAATTTCTAGTACTTTGAAATAAATGATTATAGAAAACCTTACATTAATTAGTTCTGTGATGTTGTTGTTGTTGTTAACTACCATGGAGTCGGTTCCAACAAATAGCGACCCTGCACAGGGTTTCCAAGGCTGTAAATCTTTACAGGAGCAGAAAACTTCATACTTTATCCCACGGAACGGCTGGTAGTTTTGAACTGCCGACCTTGAGGCTAGCAGCCCGATTTGTATGATATAGCTATTAAATTTGTCATTAGTGACTTTGGATATAAGTAGTTAAAGTTTGTGGGTTTGAATGTATTTATAATTGTTACATCTTGTAACAATATAAATCTATTATCTGGTGCTATTTTTTCCTTTGGTTTGTCTGGAGATTTATCAAACAGCTACATGAAAATAGTTAAAATGGAAAGGAATATACAATATATGTCTAAATGCAACTATGTACTTGGTTTTCTGAGTGGATGCCCTTACCTTGTTAGTGCCTTGAAGTTAGTTCCAACTCATAGCAACCCTTTTATAGGGTTGCCAACGAGTGGCTGGTGAATTTGAACCGCTGACCTTGTGGTTCAAACCGACCTTACAGTCCAGTGCATTATCCCACAGCGCCACATTGTTTTTAAACTTACATTGTTTAAACCACATAGTTTAAAACCTTACATTGTTTTTAAACTCCTGATACTTTATGAGTGTCTCGTTACAGCCCTAGCTGTAAGAATTGGAGCATGAATTGGCAATAACTTTATGCTTCTAGCTATTCATTCTCCTTTTCTTGCTGTTTCAGAGATACTGTATTGAAATTTAAAGGTACGAGACATAGCTTAGTGTCTCAGTTTGCTAGTTGCTGCTGACTTGTGGTAAAAAAACTGATATTGCCAAGTTAATGTGGTTAGTTTTGTGGGCAGATCCTTTAGATGTCTCGCTTCTCTTCTTTCTTTCTTCTCTTGACAAGGCTTTCTGAGTTACATGACTTTTTAGATTGAATTTTTGTTTTTAATCACAAGGTTTTCAGAAATCTATGTTCTTAGAGGGATTCATGACCTAATTTTGCTCCTAAGTGCTATGAATGTTACACTAAAACAGGTTGAAATTTCTATGCCTTCCTTTCTTATCTGTAAAATGAAGAAGGTTGAAGTAGGTAATATCCACTATCTCTTTTACTCAGCCCAACACTTCCATGCATGTATTGCATGTATGAGGAGGCTTCAAAAAGTTTGTGGAAAAATTCTATCTTTTCACTTTTTCCATGAAATTTCTGAAGCCCCTCCTATGTGTTAGTCTTGAATCATTAAAAAAAAACATGGCAGCAAAAAACTGAGTAGTTGGTTATAGTGGTATTGTTATAATACTGATCTTATTAAACAAACTCAGAAAGTACCAAAACCCACTACCATCAAGTTGACTCATTGACCCTGTATAGGGTTTACAAGGCTATAAATCTTTATAGGAGTAGAAAGCTTCATCGTTTTCCACAGAGCAGCTGGTGGATTTGAACAGCCGATCTGTGGTTAGTAGTCCAGTTATCCTATAGCACCACTAGGGTTCCTCTCATGAATTAACATCACTGTGTTAATTTCCTGTGTGGTAGGTAAAAGGTTGCAAACTACTTGAGTTCAGGAAATGTATTCATATGTTAGCCTGTTCCAGCACTCTGGACCATGCAATTCTTCGTCTCTTACTTGTCAGATAGCACCCCTTCACCCATAGATACTCATGCGCACACTTGCCCTTTCATGTCTCTGCTCATGCTCTGTTATAGGCTGAGTGAACATAGTGTTGAGTGTGTTGTACTTAGTGCATTTAGTTGGGATGAAAGTGAAATAAATACCCTAGTTGGGATGAAAGTGAAATAAATACCCCTTTCTAATTGCCGTCTGGATGGCTAAGAGTACTGATATATAAGACTGGTTAAAGATGCAAGCTTTCTATAGCAAGTTAATGCTCATATGCCTAGTTTTATTCTTACTGATCTCTTTATCTTTTAAAAAATACTTTATTGTGAATTGACTGGCGGTTCACAGAACACATAATTAGTTTTATATTTAGCAATTCATATACTTTTTATTTCATCTCAATAATTACAATCCCCTCAATGTAACGTTACTAACTCACTTCTTCTCAGTGTTTCCTATTTCTGTTCTTCCTCCTTTCCTAGCCCTTTCAAACTTCCTTGGTTAAATTATGCCCTTTTGATCTCAAGTTGTTGATTATTCTAAGGTGTGTATATACCTCACTAGTGTTATTGTTCCCTTTACAGACCTGTCTGTTGTTTGACTGAAAATTGAGCCACAAGGCCTGAAGGGTGACTAACGGCCATAGTCTCAGGTTTCCACCAGTCTCTATCTGACCAATAAGCCTGCTCTCTTTTATGATTTTGAGTTTCATTCCACATATTTGACCACTCTGTCCAGAGCCTTCTAATGTGATCTTTTGCAGAGCAGTTGGTAGGGGTAGCCAGGTACCATATAGTTCTGCTGGCCTCAGGGTTCTGGAGACTGATGTTTGCATGCCCTGCTAGTTCATTTGACTGATTATTCCTGTGTGTCTTCAATGTTCATCACTATTCTTTCCTCCAGGCAGAAAGGGACTGATAGTTACACCTTCCGTGGGTGCTCACTCATTCTCCAGGGTGTTTGGCTATGTCTAAGGTTGTATAACTTTGCTCCTTGTATGCTCTACCATATTCATGGTTTATTTGGCAGCATAGGTAACACCTATGCACAGATGTGCTCTGTCAAACCTTTCTGTATTTATGGATCTACTCCTGCTCTCCCTCACATACTTGTTTAGCCTGTCTATTCATGCATCTGTTCATATATCACCATTATTGCAGCGTTGTATATATAACCGCATTTACCTCTGTTGTCTTTAACTCTTCTCCTCTCATTGTTGCCCCAGCTTCCAGCATTTTTTTGTTTTTTTGCTAACCTCCTCCTCCTTATTGTCTATTGCCTTCCCTTTCCCCACATAACACATGCATTACTTTTCCACAAGTATAGAATAGATAAAACTATGTATCTATTTCTATATATAGTATGTTGTTGTTGTGAAGTCAACCCTGTACAGGGTTTCCAAGGAGCAGCTGGTGAGCTTGAATGACCAACCTTGCAGTTCAAACAACTTTGCAGTCTGGCGCATTAACCCACAGCGCCATAGAAATTGTCTATTCTGTCTTGAAATTTACTTCCTCGCTATTTAGAGGTTTTGTACCTACATGATTTTCTCTTTTTACTTTATAATTGTCTTCATTATCAATTGTTTTCCCTGGCTTCCTGTATTCAGTATTGTAGGTCTTTTTATTTTGGCTAAGGAGCTCTGGTAGAGTAGTGGTTACGAATTGGACTGCGAACCTTAAGGTCAGCGGTTCGAAACTACCAGTCGCTCCGCGGGAGAAAGATGAGGCTTTCTACTCCCGTAAGGATTTACACCCTCGGAAACCCTGTACAGGGTCGCTATGGGTCGGAACCGACTCGAAGGCACTTAACAACAACAACTTCTACATCGGTGTCCTTCTGGTGTTGTCATGTATATTAACTCAGGTTGTTGTCTGTTGTTCTTGACTTTCTAGCTGAAAATTCCCTGTAGTATTTCTTGTAAATTAAATTCCTTTAATTTCTGCTTGTCCAGAAATTACTTAATTTTGCCATCATATTTTCCAGTTTTCTGAGGTATATGAATCTTGGTTGGCATTTTTTGTTTTTTCTTTCAGTTTTATGTGTCTTCCCATTTCCTTGTTGCTTCCATGGTTTCTACTGAAAAATCAGAGTTTAGTCTTACTGGTTCTCCTTTGTAGGCAACTTTGGTTTTTTCCCTGAACTGCTCACAGAACTCTTCTTTTAGTGTGTTTAATTTTGAAAAGTTTGATTATGATTAAAAAAAAAAAAAATCTCATCACCAATACCAGTGTACATTTGTGTTGTCAGACTGTTGTCTCAATTGAATTCTGCAATTCTGCTTACGAAAGTTACAAGGTGGCTATGTTGTGTCAGACTAGCTGACAGTTCATCTTTCTGCCTCCTGTCATCACATCTGTTTAGCTTCTTCTAGTCAATATTTAGTCCACTTCTCTAGTCTTTCTTTAGGGGTCTATCCTCTTTGGGGTTCATTCAACTTCTTGAATGCATATCTTCCTGTCTTTCATGATGTCAAGGAAATTTTCTTCCAATAGCTGACGATTTTCTCTGTGTCTTTTTTTTTTTTTTTTGGTCTGTTTGTGTTTTGGAATTCTGATCACAAGTGAGTTATTCCTTTTGATGGTGTCCCACATAATTCTTAGTCTTTCTTTTGGATTTTTTTGTTCTTTTTTGTGATTGTTCTTCTAGTAGAATAATGTTGAGAGATTTGTCTTCAGGCTCACTAATTTGACCTTCTATTGATTCACTTCTACTCTTTTGCCCTTTGAGTATATTATCTATTTCTGAAATCATATTGTTAATCTTATAGGTTGTCTATTTGCAGTTTTCATATGGTTTATCCTTTTTCTTTTTCATTTATTTTGTTAGCTTCTTCTTACAGTTTTTTCCTAAATATTTCTGAAGTCTTTTCTGTGTTTTCCCTGATTTCTTGATTTCACCTGCAGCTTTCTCAATCTTTCCCTACATCTGTTGAAAGTACCTAAATATCATTCTTTTGAATTCCTTGTCAGGTAATTCTCATGCCACTTCTTCCTCAGAAAGGTCTTCTGGTTCTGTATTTTTGTTACTTGCTTGAGCCATTCTGTTTTGTTTCTTTGTGTGAACTGAAATTGTCTCTTTGAGACATTATGGTGGTGGTGTATTTATATTTGATGATGATTATATATTGGTCTGTATCCTGGTGGGTGTGTTATGTGCACAGTTTTCAGTTCACTGTTCATGTGGCACTGTTAAGTGCAGGTGTGGCTGCTGTGTATCAGAGAACAGGTGGTACAGAAACGGGTAGTTGTTCTCTCCCAGTGGATGGGACTGCAGGTGATACTGATGTGGCTGGGGCATGTGTGCATGGTCTCTGTCTCCCATCAGGTGGGACAAGGACAAACAAAACAAAAAAAAACACAGCCAAAACAAAAGCAATAAAGAAAAATCAAATTGTTATCAGCACCAGTGTGCGTTTGTGTTGTCAGACTGTTGTGTGAATTGAATGCTGCCTACAAAAGTTCAAGACGGCTATGCAGCTTCATGCCAGCAGACCAGTCATCCGCCTCCTCACATCACTTCTTCTAGTCAGTATTCAGCCTACTTCACTGTCCTTCCCCCCTCTGTACTATAGGGTCCCAGTAACACCATTTGTGTCGGTTTCATTTTGTTTCTTATGTGTTTACTTTAGAGGGTCTGTGTAGTTGTCTGCCTAGTCTGCCATCCTTTTTTTTTCTTTAAAGGTTTGATTAGAGATATACCAAATTCTGTAATTCCTCAGCTTCAGATTGTTATTATTATTATTATTTTACTGGTTAGAGATAAAAAGTGGACTCTAATATCCAATTCCAGATGGACTTTTATCTGTCTTGAGTGATTGTGTTTTGCTTTACAAAGAGCAAATTGATCTTTGGGGCTGAATTGCTTAGCCAGGCCTCTCCCATGCCAGCTCTTTGGCAGAGATTTTAGAAATTAATGGTTCTTCTTAGGTCAATTACTTTCTTTATCATACCAAAAATATAGAGATCACATTTAATGACTGCCTTAGATTACCTTTTTGAACATTAGACTCTATGGCTTTATCCCAAAATGGAGGAAATAATTCAGTCTTCATAGGCTCATTATATGATTCAATTGAGATAATGACATGAAAACCCTGAAAATAAGAATGATGAGAATTTGAGTTAATTTAAGATTGCTTACCAATACCTGAGTAACTGAAAGTTTAAAATGTGTTTTGTTACATCTTCACAGTTAATTGAAGTGACTTTGCTTTTCAACAATTGGAGGAACATGAGTATCTTTATGAATGATAGTATAAGATGAAACATATTGTATTCGAGTTGCCACCATAAACAGAGGAACATATTTTTGATGCAATGTGATTTTAAATTAATGTCAGTTAAATAGCAATGATTACATGCTTAAGTTCCAGAATCATAATTTTTGTTATTGTCATATGAAACTTAGGGTGCCTTGACTAGCTAAATAGGAGAAATTAATATGCCATGTATTTGTTTTAAAGATTAAACATGAAACATTTAGATCTGAGAAAAGTGTGCTGAATAGTTTTGGGGGGAAATTCTGTGTGTATATAAAGTATGCTTTATGTTACTGCTTGTTACATATATTTGCCTAATGGATATAGAAGAGGGAAGTCTTGTATTCTGAATGTGTATTTTCTCCTCATAAATAGGGACTGGTTTGGTTGCATTTTTTTTTATGTTTATTGTGAATTATGTGATAGTTTACATGGGAGAACATTAGCTTTACATTCATCCTATCATATATTGTTTCACTGCCATGGTTACAATCCCCTCCATGCATCATCAACCAACCATAGGGTATACCCTGCAAGCCTACCCCCCCCCGGTCGTCAGCACACAGCCTTTCTCCCTCTCTGGTCTAGAGTCTGTGGTTGTATTTTTAAAGATGTCTCAGAGGATTCAGTCTTTTTCTGCACTTTACTGTTTCGTTCTGGCACTGCCTGTGTGATTGAACATATTAAAGCCTGACATCATGACCCAATCATTCACTGCTTTCACAATAATTCAAAGTGGAGCGGAAGCATTGTGAGAGAATCATCTCAATTTTCTTGAAGTCTGACACACTCATCATAATTTACAGTATTGTTCTAAAGATGCACCAGGAAACACACACACACACACCCCGCCCCAGTTGAACCATCTGAGGGGACTTGACTGCCTCCTGTCTCTTTCCTGTCTCCTCCCTTTGTTGTCCAGATGCATCAGCAGATGGCTGCCCAAGCTCTAAATTTGTACCTTGCGTGACCTTTAGCCTCAAGGAAATCTCTTCTGAGGGCAGACTTCCAGGCCATCTCAAGTGGATTTTTGTCAGTTGTTATAAACAAACTCAAGTCTTTGGATGTTCCTTCTAAGGTTTAATTAGAACATGCAGCTGCTAATTAAACTGTTGCCTTTCTTGTGCAGAAAACCAATTTAAAGATGAGTAAGACAGATAAAGACTATCTGGCAATGTGAGAAATTATTGTTACTATAGTAGAATGTCTCTACTGAGGATGAGCAGATGTTCAAAAGATGTTTTGGAACTGCATACTAGAAAGGACATAAACTTTGCGGAATGCTGAACAGGGCTTGGATTCTGACTCTGCTATATACTAGTAGAGTTTACTTGATACCCGTTTAGTACCTGTTAGTATTCAGTGAGATTATATTTTTATGCAGCCATGATCACTCCTGGAGCAAATAAGTGTTAGATCTTTTAATTTTCTGTAAGATCTCATTCTTAAATCTTTGTATGCAAGGGCAGGAAGTTACAGAACTAGTGAAAGGAAGGAAGGTTGTGTGTCACCAAGCAGAGAACCAAAATCATAGGAATAATTTTATTAACTCCTTTATCATCAGATGCAAAATCCATCACCTTATGTGTTTTTCAACAATTATGACATAAAAGACTATAGGTCGTCTTAAAGACCTGATGTGCCCTTGTTTATAGCATTTCATTTTATGGGAGAAGTCACATAAGTTACCATGAGATCAAAAGACTTAAAGGTGGATGAAAACAACTGATGTAGCTATTATGGAGAAGAGGGAAAACAAACAAACAAACAAACAAAAAACCTCAACCTTTTCTCTCAACTTCTGTTTCCTTTCCACTGCCAGGCTCCACGGTTAACCTGAGAATGGAGGAGTCTTGTATAGTCTGGTGGTATAACATGAAGGTCTGGGTTGGTCTGACCATGAGGTTAGTTAAATAGTGCTGGACTTGATGCTTACTTGAGAGATGACAGAGGACAAGTTGGAAAAAGCAAATAGGATGATGAAGAAATAATGCCAAGGGTCCCTGAGCAAAATTTGTCACCACATGAAGTCTGCTGTGTCTGTTTACTTGACTGGGTCTATGATCAGAGGGTGATAGATAAAGCGGGGTCCTCTTCTCTGGTCCCACCATTTCTGTTCTCTGGTCCATCATCCACAGTGGGCCCCGCCCTTCGAAAGAAAAAGCTCTCTAGACAGCAGTGGGACAAAATTAGTCTGATGTAGCCTGGAGAAAATGTGTGTCCGCCCTACTTTCCTTGGGCTTTGAACATTTCCAATGCAAAGCCAAACAATGAATTATTACTAACATGATGGAGGAAACTGGTACTATTAATGTCATGCAAGGAGAAAGCCCATTTTGAGTAGAAACAGAAGGACATTTATGAGGGAAATGCTGGCTGGCTATGGCAAAACTGAGTAGTAGGAAATTTAACCAATTAATTATTCCATTGAATGTTTTAGAAAGACTCTTCAAACTTTTGGGAGAAGGCTAGTGATTAACACAGTGCCACTAACAAATGCACGCTCTGACCTAGAGCTGTAGGGAAGGAAGAAGGAGTCAGAGATGCAAATTTTGTGCAGATTATATTCTATAGCAGGAAAGTATGCACGGAAAATTTCCACATTAGATCAGTCCTGTTTAAAATGTACAAAACTGAGGGTGTGGGGGTTGGTGGATGAAAGCAGTAAGATAATATGTGATCTGGTAATGGCCCTTTGAATACTGCATGTGTGGGGTTCATTTTTCTAGTTGCAGCTAAATCAGAATTTGAGATTTTGAACTCCTTTGAGTCACACTAGGTATGTAAGAATTAAGACACCTGATCTCATGCACCTTGTCCAGCACACTGAAACTCTAGTGCTTCCTAAGCATCAACATAATCTGGACCCTGACTTGCCTTTGATTTTCATTTGTTAAGTGATTATGTTGCACCCCACTGAGGGCAGGGTGCTATAGTGTCAGGAACTCACACAAAACCCAGGGGCCCTGCAAAAAAAAAGATACCCCACAACAATGCCTACAGTTACCAGCCTACCTCCAGTCTGCCCCAATGGGCTGGAAGTCAACTTTTAGGTGGCCACTTTATTTGCTGTGGGCCACACAATTAGTCAGGTAGGTTTAGCTCCTTTAATTATTCATGCTACTTTGGAAAAGTATAGCTGTTTATTCAGAGTTCCAAGGCTTGGACTTCAGTGGGAATTCCTTGGCCAGGCCAGCTGCAGGATTAACATTAATGTGATACTAATCCTCCGGATGGTCTCTTGGAGTAAGGCACCAGTGTGTTTGTTTTTCACGTCTAGAGTCCACCAACACATGCTCAATAATACAAGCAGGCTCTAGCATGCACTGTCTCCATTGGATGGTTTATGTCTAAAGATATTTACAACATTTGTCAAACTTGTGTTTGGGAAGAAAATCAGAAACTTGGTCTAGAAAATAGATGTTTTCATGTTTAAAATTCTGTGTATGCTTTGCTATCTATCATATGGCTTACATTTTCAAATTCATAAATTTGTTGTTGTTAGGTGCTATCAAGTCAGTACCTATTCATAACGACCCTATGCAAACAGAATGAAACCTCACAAAAGTTGCTATGCCTGAGTCCAATGCTACCACCACTGTGCCATTCAGTTTCCTTGGAGGGTCTTCCTCTTTTTTTTTTTACGAACCTCCACTCTACCAGATGTGATATCCTTCTCCAGAGACTGGTCCCTCCTGATAATATGTCCAAAGTATGAGAGATGAAGTCTGGCCATGCTGGCTTCCAAGGAGCATTCTGACTGTACTTCTTCCAACACAGATCTGTTTGTTCTTTGGCAGTCCATGGTACTTTTAATATTCATCTCTAACTCTGTAACTTTAATATTCACCTCTAACTCAGTAACTCAAATGCATCAATTGTTCTATGTTCTTCCTTATTCACTGTCCAACTTTCACATGCATATAAGGTTATTGAAAATTTCATGATTTGGATCAGGTGCGCCTTAGTCCTCAAACTGACGTCTTTGCTCTTGAACATTTTAAAGAGGTCTTATGCTGCAGGATTGGCCTAATGCAATACGTCATTTGATTTCGACTGCTTCTTTCATGAGTGTTGATGGTTGATCTGAACAAAATTAAATCTTTGACAACTGCGATCTTTTCTTCATATGTATGGATTTTGCTTATTGGTCCAGTGTTAAGGAGTTTTGTTTTCTTTACATTGAGGTGCAACCAATAACCAAGGCTGTGGTCTTTGATCTTCATCAGTATTTTAAGTCCTCTTCACTTTAAGCAAGCAAGGTTGTATCATCTGCATATCACAGGTTGTTAATGAGTCTTCCTCGAATCCTGATGCCATATTTTTCTTCATATAATCTAGTTTCTCTGATTATGTGCTCAGCATACAGATAGAACATTGTTGTTGTTATGTGTTGTGGAGTCGGTTCCAACTCATAGCAACCCTGTACAGGGTTTCCAAGGCTGTGAATCTTTACAGAAGGACAAAGCCTCATCTTTCTCCCACAGAACAGCTGGTAGTTTCAAGCTGCTGACCGTGAGATTAGCAGCCCAATTCATAACCACTACACTACCAGAGCTTCTTACAGATAGAATGTCGTTAAGTGCCATTGAGTCGGTTCCAACCCATAGCGACCCTGTATAGGATTTCTTAGGAGCAGCTGGTGAGCTTGAACCACCGACCTTGCAGTTCAAATGGCTTTGCAGTCTGGTGCATTAACCCACAGTGCCACACCAGGAGAATAGGTATGGTGAAATGATACAACCCTGGTGCACACCATTCCTAATTTTAAACCATTCAGTGTTCTTTTGTTCTGTTTGAACACCTGCCTTTTGGTATAAGTATAGGCTTGTGAGCACAATGAAGTGTTCCAGAATACTCATTCTTTGCAATGTTGTCCATAGCTTGTCGTGATCCACAAAATAGAAAGCCTTTGGGTAATCAATGAAACACAGGTAAATATCTCTCTGGTACTCTCTGCTTTCAGCCAATATCCATCTGACGTCAGTAATGATTTCCCTCATTCCATATCCTCTTCTGAATCCAGCTTGAACCTCTGGAAGTTCTTTGTTAATATATAGTTGCTGCCCTTTTTGTATTACCTTACTATTTTTTTGAATGTTTTATTGTGAATTATGTGATAATTTACATGGGAGAACATTAGTTTTACATTCATCCTATCGTATATAGGTTCATTGCCATGGTTACAATCCCCTCCATGCATCATCAACCGACCAAAGGGTATATACTACAATCCTGCCCCCCAGTTGTCACCACACAGCCCCTCTCCCTCTCTGGGTCTAAAGCCCCCAGCCACTCCATCTCTCCACTCAGTCTCTGCCTCCCTCTCTGGTGTCACTGCTTCTCTGGGTAGGGTCCCGCTCTCCGCTCTTCTCCCTTGATGGTCCCAGGGACCTCCACTCCTAGACTGCAAAGTTAATCACTCCCCTCCTTGCTACAAAACATCTACCTTTACATTTCCAACCCTCACAGTCAGTCCTGATAACAATTATTCACTATTGTATCACAAGAGACCTATCCGCATTTCCTTTCATCAGCCCTGGCTAGACAGATTGGATACTACTTAGTGGAGATTCTACCTTCCTCCATGCCCTCTGGATCTAGATTCTTCTTGAAAGCTTGTAAGCCAGTCACTTCTTGCCTTTGTAGCTCCCCCACCCTCATTTTCGGTAGCCAATGTCCAAATTGCCCATCCCTGTCTACTCTGTGTATGGAGAGGGTGGGAATGATCCTCAGTGTAAAGACTTGTTCCCTCTTTTGAGCTACTGCATCCATAGGTGTAGGTCAAGTTTGTCCAATTGCGTTAGGTTACTCTTCTCCTCCCCGCCTCCCCCCTTCTTTCTTCTTCTAGTTGAGCTCTGATCATCCATTCATTGAAGCCAGGTCAAGTGGGTATTATCTGCAAGTGTGGGTGTTCTTGTGAATATCCCCTCTCTTCTTATCAGCTGGATGCTTCACTCTCCACTCTAGTCCTCTGTGACTATGTTGCTGACTCTGGGCCCAAGAGTCTGCAGGTCATGCAACACTGCTGGCCAACCAGGTCTCCACCTGGGTTCATAGGAGTCTGTTGAGTGTTGTAGGGCTTAGCTCACAGCTTCACTGCTGTTTTTCCCTCACTTCCCCTTATCAGTGACGAACGTGGTCACCAATCAGAGTGTGTATTCCCAATGAGTCTTAGTCTTGGAAGGGGGTTTACTCTGAGGGGACCCGACCACTTGCCTTGATGTCTCCTGGGCAATCCTTCCATGTTCTTTTTTTTTTTTTTTTGCAGCCAAAATGCTTTTTTTTTTTTTTTTAAGGTTTTTATTGTGGATTGAGTGAAAATTTTCAGGGCACATCATCGGTTTCACATTCAAACATTCATATACCTTGTTTCATCACATTGATTATAATCCCCTCCACATACCATCAGTTAACAGAGTTTCTTTCTATCCTCTTTAGCTTTTTTTGGGGGGAAAAACTTTGCCTTTTTGGAATTTACAGTCTCGGCTTTTAGGGAAGGTTTTTACATTTATCTGTGGGTATCCAGGGCTCATGTACTTCCATGTTCGTTTGATGCTTTCTTCATCATTCAGTATTTTGCCTATAGAATCCTTTCATATTGTAAGTTGAGGCTTGAAATATTTTTTCTTCAGTGTCCTCAATTTGGGAAATGCTGAGCATGTTGTTCCTTTTTAGTTTTCTAACTCCAAGTCTTTGCACATTTCTTTACAATATTTGACAATATTTGTCTTCTCAAACTGACCTTTGAAATTTTCTGTTCAGCAATTTTGCCTCTTCATTTCTTCCATTTGCTTTAGCATCTCTACACTAGAGAGCAAGTTTCAGAGTCTCTTTTGACATTCTTTTTGGTCTTTTCCATCTTTTTCTTGTCCTCTTATTGGCCTTTTTCTTTTTTCCTGTATAATACATATATATATTTGATGTCATCCCACAACTCTTCTGGTCTTTAATCATTAGTGTCCTGTGTGTCAAATCTGTTTTGGAGATGGTTGCTAAATTCAAGAGGGATATGTTAATCTTTAGTTTTCATAAACTTGTTTTAATTTTCTTCAAGTTCAACTTGAAGTTGCATATGAGCAATTAAAGGTCTGTGTCATAGTCTATCCCTAGAATTGTTCTGACTAATGATACTGATCTTCTCCATTGATTTAATCAGTTTGATTCCTTTGTATTCCTTCTAGTGAGAGCCACATGTGTAGTCTCAATTTCTGTTGTTGAAGAAAGTTACTTGCTATTAATAAGTCATTGATTTCACATTGTGATCTCCAACGTCATTTCTGGTACCAAGGCCATATTTTCCAACTAAAGATCCCTTTTCTTTGTTTCCAACTTTCATATTCCAAATATCAGTAATTATCAATGCATCATGATTGCATGCTTGATCAACTTAGACTGAAGAAGTTGGTAGAATTCAATTTCTTCATCACTAGACTTTGTGATTGGAACATAATTTTGAATAATAGTTGTATTAACGGATCTTTCTTGTAGGCGTATAGATATTATCCTATCACAGACAGCATTATATTTCTAGATAGTTCTTGAATTGTTCTTTTTGCTGGTGTTTGTTATGCCAGTCCTTGAATTAGTCATTTTTGGTGTAGTAAACCATCCTGGTATTGTTGCTATGTGCCATCGAGTCGGTACCAACTCATAATGACCTTATACACAACAGAATTAGACATTGCCAGGTCTTGGGCCAACAATGACCAGTATCTGTCCTTTTCAGCTCACTAATAAATACCATTTCATTTTTTAATGACTTCTGATTTCCATAGATTCATACTTAGTTCATTCCATGTTTCAGTTATCAATGAATGCTTGCAGCTGCATCTTCTCATTTTGAGATTTGCCCTGTCAGTAAATGAAGGCCTCAAAAGCTTTGCTCCATCTAGTAAGGTCAACTCTGCTTTGAGGAGGCAGCTTTTCCTCAGTTGTTATTTTGTGTGCCTTCCAATCTGAGGGGTTCTATCTTCTGTTGTATAAGACAGTGTTTCACTGCTATTCATAAGGTTTTCAGGGGCTAGTCCCTCAGAAGTGGACTTTGTACCTCTTCTTCTTAGTCTGTGTCTTAGTCTGGAAGCTCAGCTGCAACCTGTCCACCATGGGTGACCCTGCTGATATTTGAAACATCGGTGGCATAGCTTCTAGTATCAAAGCAAAATACAAGCAGCCACAGTACCACAAACTGACAGACATGTGGGAACTGGTCCCACAGTATCATCAAAGTGCAAAAGCGGCTTTAAAAGCCCTTGGTGGAAAGTCACTGCCCAGTGACAAGTGAGAGTGATTTAGGAATATTGGTATACAAGTAGTCCCCCTGGCCATTTATATATTCTGAAAGTCTAGATTGATCAGTGGTTGGATATAGCAAGGCGTGCATTATAGTTGTCACTATGAATGTGACATGGGACAGTTCATAAGCCTCTGAATTGTATGTCCCACCACCTGACATGCCCTTTGAATAGATTTTTAGAAAGCTCAAATAAGAGAATGTTTGAGAGTATATTGGGGAGAGAAACTTAACCTAGCTACAAAGCAGTGGTGAAATAATGTTAATGCTGTGCACTTTTAACTGTACATTGAAAAAGATGATCATAGCTCAATAGCAATGATACTGACTTTTTCTGAAATCATTTGTGACCTGTAACAGATTGCTGGTTTGGTTTGATGCCATCATTTTTTAAACTTAATTATATATTTTTACTTTCTATCGCTTTGTCAGAAACTATGTTTGTAACCCCAGTAATTCTTACAGCTAGGATACCATGGTTTCTTCATAAGAATCCTAAATGCAAACAACAGAAACCAAAGTGACACAATGGTTTCTCGCTCATTTCTTAAGCCACATCTTGTAAGAATCATATAATTGGTCATTGACTATGATTGCCTTTGCCTGTTTCTTGAGTTTATCTTCTAAAAAAAGACCAAGTTGAGGCCATTTATTCAGCTCTACATCTCTCACATCTACCTTAACAGACATGTTAAAATGTGTGGGGAGGGAAAAACTGAGCCTTTATGAAATGTATACTTGAAACAAGAGATGTTTGCCTTAACATTGGCAATGATAAACAAAATGGACTTACATGGACATTTTTCAGGGATTTTTTTAGTGAATTTTGCCTTGAAGGTTGTCTGTCTTCCTTTTAATGCCACAATGAGAAGTCAGGAGGTCCAAATGCTAACATCTGGCATGTCAAGAAAAGGAAAATTTAGGTTAGAATGTGCAGATTGTATTCATATGATACTGGCATAGCCATTAGAGAAAATAGACCTATTCAATTTTGAAGGAGCCCTGGTGGCACAGCTGGCACTCAGCTGTCAACTGGAAGAGTTGGAGGTTCAAACCTACCAGCTGCTCCATGGGAGAAAGATGTGGCAGTCAGCTTCCATAAAGATTGCAGCCTTGGAAACACTATGGACAGTTGTACTCTGTCCTATTGGATTACTCCCTAAGAGTTGAAATTGACTTGATGGGAGTGTGCTTTGGTTTATTCAACATTGAATTTACATAGAGAGTCCATAGGAAATTCATGGTTCTTTGAATAGTCTTGAACTGACCCTATGGCACATAACAACATGGAACAGTCATTCAGGAGTTAATAGCAATGGACCAGCTCCCCTACTTGTATTTAGATTTTAGAGGTATAGGGTCACACACTCAAATGTCCCCAGAGACCTTGCAGATACTCTAATGGTGGGACAGGTTTTTACTAGTTCCCTAGGGCTACTATAACAAAGTCCATACTGCAACTTGAGTGGTTCATAAGAACTGAAGTTTGCTGTCTCACAATTCTGGAGGCTAGGCTTCTGAATTCAGGGCATCACTGGAGCCATGTGCTGTCTGCCCTCTCTAAGGAAAGATCCTTCCTCATTTCTTGCAGCTTCTGTTAACCCCAAGTGTTCTTTGCTTGTAGATGCATCATCACACGGCCATTTCTCCTCTCTGTCTCTTCTTCTCTTATGAATAAGTCTACTCAGGAGTCCTGGTATGGTGCTGCAGGATAATGCTCTGGACTGTGAAGTCGGCTTCAATCGCAAAGTCGGTGGTTCAGTGCTCACCAGCCGCTCTTTGGAAACCCTATATGGGTTTGCTATGAGTCAGAACTGATTTGACGCCACTTAACAACAGCAACAACTTAGATTACTTTGGGACCCACGTAGAATGAACTCAGGATACCTCTGCTGATTTTCAAAGATCATGTTTCTAAGCAAGGTCACGTTCAGAGGTACAGGGGTCAGAGCATCAACATATCTTTCGGGGAGACCCAATTGACTCTTAAGATTCTAAATCAGAGTGACACTGGACAGCTCTACTCCCAGGAGGAGATGGGGAGAGTAGCTATTGAAGCGCCATTCAGAAATGTGGTACCAGTTGAAGCTTCCTGCAGAAATGCAGAATCAGTGTTGTCAGAACTTTATACTTTTTAGAAACTGAAAATACAGATTTTTTTTTTTTTTGAGACATTTATGGTTTTCTAATGTAGGTAAGTGAAAAATTGTCTTATTTTTTCCTGAGAGCCACTAGTCTGTGGCTTTTATTCTAGTGGGCTGGGAAAGCTTATTTACTCTAGGCTTGGATGCATGGGGAGGACTCACAGAGTTAGCTGTATATTCTCCTGGTTAACAATCAGGCTCAGTTTTTTGTAGTCATAACCTCAGGGGCTAATGCCATTTTGAATATGGAAAACGTGCTATTATTGGATACTCTTTCATAAGCTGACATTTTATTTACTGTATAAAAATGCCATAATCATCAGTTGCCCACACTTATGTTTCCAGTACTTGAGATTAGGAAATCAACAAAGATGGTTTATTTGTGGTTGAAAGCACATCCAATTAAAAATCTTGTCAGCGAGTGAAAAAAAGCAAAATAAAAACTTTCAGATTCTTGGCTGGCCTCTGAAATGTAAGGAATTCTGTTGAATTTTTTGGTGTGCATTGTCGTAGTTAATTTAAATGTTTTAGGTTTAATGTCCCCATATTTTTAGGTGCTTTGGTTTGAGGGGAAAAAAAATTCCTTGATAAAGGAGAAGATCTTGTTAAATACATAGCAGTTGACAAAGATGAAATGTAATCAGAAAGAAAAACTGTTGGTTGTGTTGTTTATTCAAAAACAACTAGTTTGAAGATCGAAAATTTAACAAACCCTGAAAATATCTCAAATTAGGGACCGAATGCTTTGTTTTAATATTTATTTCTCATAAGGGAAGACAAGTCTTACTGAGTGTGTTGTGTTTTTGTTTTTGTTTTAAATTTTAATCAGGTCAAGCTTCATTTTCTTCCTTTGACGTAATGGACATATGACAATTAAATAAGAAAACAGGTTTTATAAAAGCATTTTTACTTTAAAAAGTGTTTTTCTTTCTGACTACATGAGCGTGACCTTTATAAGTCATTGTGTCTCTCTGAGCCTTCATCTGTAAATTGAGAACAGTTTTTCCTCTTGGCCAGATTGTTTTTTAGCATTACATTGTTCTCTAAACAACATAGGAGCCCTGCTGGTACAATGATTAAGTGCTCAGCTATTAACTGAAAGATAGGTGGTTTGAACAGTGTGAGTGTCTCCACGAGAGAAAGAGCTGATAATCTCCTGTAAAAATTACAGCCTAGGAAACCATATGTGGCAGTTCTACTCACCTAATAACAATATAATGCACCTGTCGCAGTACCTGTTACATGAAGTGACTCATTCCTGCCTTCTTTGTCTTGTGGGATTAGAGAGATCACGACACTGCCTCCTAAGGAGAGGCTACTGTTTTCATCCTAGTCGAGGACCAAGTGTATCGTGTATCGTGGACCACTTTTCTTTGGAGGGTCATGTTTGAATTAGATATTCTAGTGTGCTGTGACTACAATTCTTATGCAGCATTCACCTCTTTTTGTAGACTCCCTAGAAGATACACACATAGAACGGGTACAAAGTGTAATTTTACATTAACACATTTGTATTATACTTTGTAAAATTGAACAGAAAAGTCAATATTTTAACCACTAGTAGAAAGCAGACCTCTATACTAAGAACATCTAAGAATAAGGCACAAAACGAGTAATGAACTTGAACAACCTTGGATCATCAAGCCTGCCTCACCAGATGGAAGAGTTGGGATTTCTTGCATATTCATTTGGCATTTAAGACTCTAATTTAGCTGTGAAGTTGCTTGCTTGTAAGGAAGATGCGCAAAGAGAAAAGTTTGATGAATGTGTATGCTATGACTTTATCTTTACCAAAAAAAAAAAAGTCACAATCTTACCATTGTCAGAATGGCCATAAAAGCTAAAACATGTCCTACTTCTTGGCAAACACTTTGCTGATAAGGACAAGTGAAATAGAATGCTTGACTGTTTGAGGTCAGGATTTCTTGTCTTTTCCTTAGAATAAAAACTGTTTTCTTGGAACATGAAGTTGAAATTGTCCTCATAGGATTCAATTCCTGTGACCTCAGTTAGTTTCAGAAGCTGTTCCTGATATATATCTGCAGCTCACAGCAGTGACTAACTTTGTGGTTGAAAAACAAACAAAAAAAGAATAAGTTGTTATCGGCAGAGTCATGTGGTAAACACGTTCTTATAATTGTGACAAGTTCTTATCCAAGTCTGCATGCAGAATACACAGGCTCATTTTCATTCTTTGCCTTTAAAGTGTTTTCTGTAGCTTTTTCCTACTACAATAATGAACTTCTTTTATGGGAATGGTAGGAATGCAATCATTGAAAGATTATTAAATTCTTATTTACTTAAGTCTAAAATATGGCTCATCATACCAGTCTGAATGGTGTAGTTGAAATGTAAACCTCCACAAGAGAGTGTAAATCCAAACAACTACCTTTACCTTGTCTTCTTCCAGAGGGAATATAGGGGGATGGCAGGATCCTCTCTATGACTTTTAAAATGTGTCATTCCTTGTGTTTGAATCAATAATATTATGGGCTATGTAATATGAGAACAATAATACGATTATTGGTGATGAAATTTTAAAGATCAACAGGACTTTGTTGTTGTTGTTAAGTGCCGTCGAGTCGGTTCCGACCCATAGCGACCCTGTACAGGGGTTTCCGAGGGTGTAAATCTTTACGGGAGTAGAAAGCCTCATCTTTCTCCCGCGGAGCAGCTGGTAGTTTCGAACCGCTGACCTTAAGGTTCACAGCCCGATTCGTAACCACTACGCTACCAGAGCTCCTTCCTTGACATCTTATCCTTGTTCTTGCTGTTGAAGGAGTCAAACTCCACAGTGATGTAGCAAATGATTGATATTTCTACACATATTAAAAACAAATAAAGTGATATGAGTTTGCTAGTTTGGAATGAGTGATAATCTAGGAGGTGTGATTTGAGCCAGAAATAGAAAAACTGAGCTCTAAAAGGTAAAGTCGATTTAGACCTGTGACTGGGAATGAGTATTTGGTAAAAATCTTGAAGACCAATTGAGTGCGTTGCAGGTGTTCATGGTATGTGCTTGTGCACGTGAGCTCATGGATATGTATCAGTTATCAAGTGTAAGTTTTTACCACTTAGCATCTTTTCGTAGGAAATGGTGGCAAAGGAATTTGGTGTGTTCAGTTATGTTAAGAGAGATTTTTGTTGTGTAGATGAGGGGGACTGGATGAAGAATACATAAAATTTTAACTCCTGTGAAAGGAGAGGAAGAAACAATTATTTGCCAGTATGTTTTTTTAATAGTTTACCTTCTCAATCTCTTCTCATAATTATTGCTAATATTATCACTTCTCTCAGTGTGCCATACTTTTCTCACATCAGCTCTTGTCATATTCTGTTCCATTTGCCAGTAGTCTTTCCCACCTGACCCATCATAGAGTCCTGGTGTGGTGCTGTGGGGTCAAGCACTAGTATGTGAGGTCAGTTGGAACCACAAGCTCAGCGGGTTCAAACTCACCAGCCACTCCTTGGAAATCTGATACAGGGTCACTGGCACTTAACAACAAAGTCAGCAATCAGAGAGTTGGACCTTTGTTGTAGGAACAATGACAAGCCCTTCAAGGCTTTCAATCTTCAGTGTGATATGAACAGAAGATTTATATTTTAAAGCAGTAGTTCTCAAACTCACAATCACCCTGAGGGCTTATGAAAATTCAGATAGCTGGCCCTAGTCTCTCTGTACCGGATGCAGTTGGTTTGGGGTAGAGTCTGGGAACTTGTATTTCCAATAAGTTCCCAGATGATAAGTGCTATCATTCTATGGTTAGTATGGGGACCTCATTTTGTTGTTGTTGTTAAGTGCCCTCGAGTTTCTGAGGAGTGCCTGGTGAGTTTGAGACCCACTCATGTAGAGGGTCAGGCTGCAGTGGGATGAATCGGAAAAGGTTGTGATTGGGCAGGATGAGATGTAGAGAAAACAAGTTCAAGGTGAGAAATACTGATACTTTATAGATTCCTGGTGTGGTGACGTAGAATAAGCACTCAACCTCAAGGTCAGTTTGAACTGCCATGTAGGTGATTCAAACCCACCAGCTGCTCCTTGGAAACCCTATACAGAGTTGCTGTGAGTCAGAACTGACTTAATGCCACGACAACAACATGGGAATGGAGAGAAGTGGGTGGTGGTCTGAGAAACAGGTAAGAGAAGTAGTGATTGGTTAGATATGAGATGAAGGGAAAGGCTAAGACCAAGTTTCTTGCTTGGGAAACCAGGTAGAAGATAGAGCCATTCACTGAGATAGGGAGTCCAGCATTATAAGGTTTTTGTATGTAGCAGAGGGACGGGGTGATGATATTTTGTGCCTCTGAGTCACCTAAGTCAGGTGTTGGTACACTGACCTTACACACACAGTTGGGTCTGCTGATGCTACCTTGGGAGTCATCCTTTTAGGGTTGAGAGTTTACCCAAGAAAGCAGATGATATTGGAAAAGAAAGAAAAAAGATGCTGGGACAGAGCCCTAAAGGTCACAGTTAATTGGGAGCACGGTGACTCTGTAGCCTAAGCACTGGGCTAAGAACCACAAATTTAGCAGTTGGAGCCCATCAGCAACTCCCCATGAGAAAGATGAGGCTTTCTGCCCCATAAAGAATTACAGACTCAGAATCCTTATACAGGGTTGCTATGAGTTGGAATTGACTCTACAGCACTTAACAACAAGATGAAGAAAGAGTAGTTGGTGACTTAGTGGTAGAGTTTGCACTCCCCATGTGGGAGACCTGGGTTCAGTTCTGACCAGTGTACTTTCTGTGTGGTCACCACCTGTCTGTTCAGTGGTGCCTTGGATGTTGCTATGAAGTGGAACATGCTTATAGACTAAGAGGAATTACACAGAAAGACCTGGCAATCTGTTTTAGAAAAACACCCACTGAAAGCTCTGTGTAACATAGTGGTTTGATCTTCAAGTATTTTGTTCCATTGTACACGGAGTTAACTCAGTGGCAGCTAACAACAGAAGAGGAAGAAGGAGCAGCTAAAGAGGTGGGAAAAGCCACAGCAGCAAACCAACACTAGGAATGTACGCTGATGTCAGGAAGACCATGAGAATGTGTGTTTCAAGAAAGAAGGTGAATATAAACATTGCCAAGTGCTTCTCAGAATGCCAGGGAAGCAAATGTTGAGAAGGAGTCATTTGCTTTAATAACATCAAGTTGTGTGTAGTGTTGACTGAGCCTCTGCTTTGAGCTCTATGCGAAGCACTGAGGGTTCAACTTTGGTCCAGGTTTTTCAGTGGCTTGGAAGAGGAAAAAGCCAGACAGCAGTAACTTTAAGAGATCCGGAGAGTGACAGATTTTTTAAGCAACTTGCTTCAGAAAGTTGGCTGGATTAGGACAGAAAGAGGACCGTAGGTTGAACAGAGAGGAGGGAGTACTATGGGATTGAAGGAAGATTTTTTTCTTCTTATGGTGAAAGAGACTGGTTGGTGCTTGTTTAAATTCTAGTAGGAAGAATCAAGTGAAAATAGGTTGAAGGCTTAGAAGAAATGGAAATTGATAAAAGTCCTTGATTGTATGGGAGGGGAAACACAGCACAGACCCTGCATGAGAGGCCTGCCTGTCTGTTTACAAGAGCCCCCTTTATATGTGTGTTTAAGCCAAGCAGACACTGTGATTTGAGGATGTTTAAAGGCCCTCTCTAGGTTTTCCTTATTTATGTATCACACTGTCTGAATTTCCAGCATTCAGGATTTATCCCTTTGATCTGCTTTCCTTGACAGCTATCAGATATATTCCTGAAAAGGATAGAACATTCCAGAAATAGACTTTAATGATGAGTGAGTAAATTCCTAGTTCCCATTCTTCCTGATTGGAGGCAGTGAGCTCAAGGTTCTTAGGAAAGAAGAGAATCTTAAAAGTTCTATCTCAGCTTGGCAAGGTTAACTTCTGGTTCAGTGGAAATAGAGAGGTCAGTTCAGAGAGGGTATTAGAATTTGATAAAATACATTAAATGTTCAGAAGCATGTGGGTGACTCGTATCCCTAGCATCACCAGTTGGTCAAATTAAATGTGGTCATATTAAAATGTTGCCGCCTCCTAGGTGCTAGGCCAGGATCTCAGTCGTCTGCATGACTTAGTTAAATTCTTGATGGTATCTCATAGACTTCACACATAGTGCCAACATGTTCTACTCTGGTAAAGCCACTTGAAGGGGAAGTATTTCAGCTCTGCTGCTGCTGGGACCTTCTATGAGGATGGAGATTATTTGCCCAGGTGTTTTACTGAATGCTGAGCTGCAAAATTTTCCAGAAGCCAATTTGTGCTGTTTAGTCCTGACTGTATTAGTCTTACATCTAGTAGAGAGACAAAGAGCTGGCTCCGTACTTCAGTCTATATTTCACCCAGTCCCTATTTTCAATTGGTGTGGACCTGACCTAAGTGGCCAACGTGGGTAGCAGTCATCATGCTTTCCTCTTTACCCTCTTCTCTAATTCTTTTTGATACTTCATCCCATAGAAATTCACAAGATAGCTTATGGGCTACAAACTCCTGTGATTCAGCCAGAGTCTGAATCCCAGCTTCAGGTCCCATAGAATTAAGAGAAATGCTGTATTCAGTGGATTGTAAATTTAAGTACAGTTTAAATGCTCTTAGCCAGTACTGTTCAAATTGAGCCCCAGGTACCCCTTAGTCATTGATCTGAAGTCCTAGTGTGGTGCTGTCGTATAAGCACTCAACTAAAAGGTCAACTTGAACCACAAGGTCTGTGATTCAAACTCACCAGTTGTTCTCTGGAAACCCTATACATGGTCACTGAGTTGGAACTGACACAAAGGCACTTAACAACAGTCATTGATCTGGAATCCTGGTGTGGCGCTGTAGGATACGCACTGGACCTTAAGGTTGGTTCACCAGTCGTTCCTTGGAAACCCTGTACCGGGTCACTATGAGTCAGAACTGACTCAACAGCACTTAATCAGCAACAACAATCTGGTGAACGCTAAGTTGTAGCTAGAGCTAGTAAAGAATTTTAAACTTAATTTTAATGACTTTAAACATGTTAAATAACCACATGTGATGAGTGGCTACCATGTAGACAGTGTCACTCTAATTAGTGATTCACAAATTTTAGTGTCCATCAGTGTAATCTTTAGGACTTGCTAAAGCCTAGATTTACGGTTCGCCCCCTGAAGTTTCTGATACTGTAGGTTTGGGTTAAGGCATGACAGCTACATTTGTAAGAAGTTCCCAGGTCAGGTTGCTAGTGTGGAGAAGACTACATTTTGAGAACCATCACTTTGTACCTAGTTATAGTTTTTTATCCACATACTAATTAGCAGATAGAAATGCCATCTGTCAGTGTTCAGGGCCTCTGTCAGCTGGTTGACAAAAAGCCTAGCACCCTCCCACCCTTCCCCGACAAACACACGGCACCCTGCTTTCCAAAATAGCTCAGCTCATCTTTAACACAGACTCATGACATTTTCTGAGCAGCCCCTAGGAGCTGAAACAATGAACAGGCTTTGTTTTTCATTCTAGTTTTGTTTCTATGTTCTCTAACCTTATAAGAAATTAGACTACGTGTATGTGGTATATGTAAAGTATGAGTGATTTTGTCTTTGCCAAACTCATACTTGGCATTATTATTAAATGATTTCTGCATCCACTCTGGCTGACTGGACTGAGCTCAGATGCACTGTCCCTAAAAATCCTGTCTTCACTGGTAGCCCTATCTTTTGAACAGATGACAAAGCGAGCTATCTTCATACTCAAATGTCATCTAAACCAATGGATCTCTAGCATAAGAGATTGTTATCTTGTGGGTAATTGCTTATAAAAAGACTCTTTTCTCCATGCATGTTGGGGGATTTACAGATGAAGTGGCATGTGTGAGACTCTCTGTAGATACAGCATGGGAGTTGATGGGTGAAACAAGATTGGCACAATATGGGTGATTGTTGATGGGAGGTGATGGATACATGGTGTTACACTATACTATTCTCTCAGCTTTTGTGATTGCTGTAAGATTCCCATAAATTAAAATATGAGGGACTGCAAGAAATTCATGGAAAATTTCCACAAATGTTTTGAAGCCCACTTATAAATCATCTTTGTGGAGTATTGGGTAAATAATTGAAAATGAAAAGTAGTCTGTTGGTTTTACCCTAGGAATTCAACTGAGCAAAGATATAAAAGAATGATGTGAGGCAAATGCAAGAAGATTGCAACTGTTTAAATGTAGTGGAATACAGATGATCAAGGAAGAATCTCTAGATGTAGATGCACTAGATATTGTACATATCTTTATGGTCTTTAAGTGGCGTCCTGGTGTGGCACTGCAAGATAAGCACTGGATGCTAACTGCAAGGTTGTTGGTTCAAATGCACCATTCACTCCCCAGAAATCATATGTAAGGTCGCTATGAGTTGGAACTGACTCAGTAGCACTTAACAAAACAATAGCATAGTCTTTAAGAAGGGCGAATTAAACCCTTGCTAATGTTTTGCATACTTTGTAAAAAATATATAAACATATATTTCCAGTGCAACTAGGACTCACCTTGATAGGTCAAAGTTTGCCCTGATTTTGGGAGGAAGATAGGCAGCTTAAATCTCCTAGATGGTTGCAGTTTAGATTTTTAATAATACCTTGAAGATGTTTACTTCAGTAAGAGTAAAAAACGATATCTCTATATAAACATATTCAAGGAGCTGTGGTAGCATAGTGGTTACAAGTCAGGCTGCTAATCTCAAACTCAGCAGTTTGAAACTACCAGCAGTTCCACAGCACATAACCACCGTGTGTCACCACCGTATGAATGTATTGTTGTTGTTAAAGTGCCGTCGAGTCGGTTCCGACCCTTAGCGACACTGAACAGGGTATCCGAGGCTGTAAATCTTTATGGGAGCAAAACGCCTCATCTTTCTCCCGCGGAGCAGCTGGTAGTTTCGAACTGCTGACCTTGCGGTTCACAGCCCGATTTATAACCACTATGCTGCCAGAGCTCCTTCCATATGAATATATTCAACATATTTTTTTTACTTAAGAAAAAAAAATTCTCAAAATTTCTTCAGCTGGATGATAAACTTTAGTAGTAGATAAGTATTTTTACATTCCTTTACAGTTACAGGAAGTAAACAAGTGGTGTTATTAATAGTGCATTTGGGCCGATTTAGAGTTTCAAGCTTAGTAGGCCCAGGTTCCCTTTGATATATTAAATTTGTCATTTCTTTGTCTGATTTGAAATTCCCCATTAATGTATTTCCATGCCTGTCTCTTATCACTTTCACCTCCTGTTATTGTTAAGTGCTGTTGAGTCGGTTGTGACTCATAGCGACCCTGTATAGGGTTACTGAGGAGTGGCTGAATTTGAACTGCCAACCTTGTGGCTCAAACCAAACTTGTGGTTGAGTGCTTACCCTCCATGCCACACCAGGACTCCTCCACCTTCTAGTTAAGTCCTTATCATCCTCTACTTAGATTATTGCAGTGTTTGGTTTTTTTTTTTATGGAGTCGCTATGAGTCGGTTCCGACTCGATGGCACCTGACAACAACAACAACAACAACTTAGATTATTGCAGTGTTTAGTTTTTTTTTTTCCTCCTGAATATTCTGCCTCATTTCCCTTTAATGTTTTCACTTTTATGTGACCCTTTTTGTACTTGAAACACATGGTATAGCATTCATTTGTTCTTTATTTCATGCAGAATACTGTTTGCCCAATACTGTTTACAAAGTATTCATGTGAAGTCCCATGTGATGTTTCTTACAGTTCCTAACAATGCTAGCGTCCAGTTGAAAATACTGATGAAATGTAACAAAGACCTCTAGTCTCTGTTTAGTTTTATTATTTAACTATAATCCAATTGTTCTTGTTATTGTTGTTAAGTACTGACGAGTCAGTGCCTGCTGACTCGTGGTGACTCTATATAGGGTTTCCAAGGAATGACTGGTGAGCTTGAACCGCTGACCTTGTAGTTCAAAGCAACCTTGCAGTCTAGTGCATCAGCCCCCAGTGCCACACCAGGATAATTCAAAAGAAGATACATTTTTCACAGGTGGCATCGTTATCAATATAAGATACTGCCTCCAAGCCAGCAGATTGTACTAATACGTGTAAAGTTGTTTTCCAATTTTTTTTCTTCCTGCATTCACAGAACTCATTGATGTATGTAAGGCATGTATCAATAAAGGTTGACTGTCAGTTCTGGTGTGGCGCTAATGCTTCAGACTGCAAAGTCATTTGAACTGCAGGGTCACCAGCTGCTCCTTGGAAACCCTATACATACACAACAGGGTCGCTATGGGTCGGAATCGACTCAACAGCACTTAACAACAACAACCCTCTTGGTTCAACATGATGAGACTAAAGAGCATGCTGATGAACTCTTACTTTTTGTTTGACCTTGGATGAATAGGCTAAACATGGAATAAAATTCTTTTTTAAATTTTAGAAATAAAATGAAACCACTAATGCAAGAATACAATCTGAACCTTGACTAATTCCTCAAACTATTTGTTGAGCACCTGTGCATTGTTGTTGTTGTTAACTCATAGCTACCATGTATAGGGTTTCTGATGAGTGGCTGGTAGGTTTGAACCAGCAATATTAGGTTCTGTACTGCTCTTGAGCCCTCATACCTTTTCAGTGATTTTGGAAATAGGTCAGTGATCACATTGAGGTAAAAGAAATTAGGAGAAAAAAGAATATTTGCAGTAGGGAGTGCTGCTTTGATAACATCTGTAAGTGTTTCTCCAGATAATTGGTTATATGTATGTGTCTAGATTCCCTACACCTCTCATGCTTTGTTCCTTGAAAAGTGTGAACTACAGAATTGGTTAGTACTTTTAAAGCACACATTTTGTCTTTGTGAAGACAGAGCAGAAAGACCTGTGTTCATCAAAGGCATGGTGAAGTCCCTAATGCCATTGGGTGAGGAGACAGTGCATAGTCAAGATTAACAGCACTGAGCTCACCAAACGAGAGCATATGAGGAAGGCTATGAAATGTTTCTCATTTAGGGGAACTACTATTGTGTTTACTTGTTAGAAAAGACTAGAAATGCTCACTTTATTGACGTACTTCTTACCCACCTCACCCTATCCTATCCCATCCCCCCTTTTTATGTTGCTTCCACTCTTGAGTTTTTTTTTTTTTTATCTTAAATGATGGGGTTTTTTTTGTTTGTTTGTTTTTGCATGATAACCCCCTAGACATGTGACCCTCACGTTTAATCTTCAGTATTAAGCAGGGAGCAGATTCTGGGGTTTTTTTCTTTCATTTTTCTTTTGCTTATATGTCTTGGGGATAAGATCCCTTTTCAGGATTTTCCTACCATCTGATGGGTTTCTGCAAAATTACTTAAGAGTGTAAGGTTTCTCAATGTTTTCCTTGCCCTCTCTCCCAAATAATCTGTAGTTTTATGGCAGGGCTGTGGGACTCCCAACCCTGCAGTGAAGGACTAATCAAGGTTCTCCCAGTAAAAGTCTCTTTTAGAGGTTTACAGTTTCCTGCCGTTAGCTTTAGAGAGGGGGGAAAGCCTTCTGTTTATGTCTGTGCTATTTGAGAGGAAACTTGGAGTTGAACAGACGAAATGTTTCTACTTACTGGTTTTTTGTTTTTCATTGCTTGGTTACCTAGTACAAATAGGAGTGGCACTGTAGGATTAGCACTGGACTGGTAAGTGCAAGGTTGCAGTTCAAACCCACCAGCTGCTCTGGAAATCCTGTGAGTTGGAACTGGCTCAGTGGCACACAAGAACAGCAATGTAGTTGTTTTGTTTTGTTTTTTTAATTTGTTTGAAATCTATTTGCTGTGGACTGTGACTTACAGTGACCTCATGTGTGTCAAAATAGAACTTTGCTCCATACAGTTGTTAGTGGTAGAGTAAAATGGTGCTACATTGGGTTTTCAGTTGCTGATTTTTGGAAGTATATTGTATTGCAAGGCCTTTCTTTTGAGGTGCTTCTGGATAGACTTGAATCACTACCTTCCAACCTAAGTTTACAGTTGCCTAACATGATGAGGTAAGGACATAATCAGTTTAGCTTTATTACTTCTATAGTACAGTATATTATTGGGAGCACATTCTACATGCCTGTCTCCTGGCCACCAGCACACAGCCATTCTCTTTCCATGAATCTAGAGTCCTCAGCTGTTCTATCTCTCCATCACCTCTGCCTCCCTCTCTGGTGACACTGCTTCTCTGAATAGGGTCCCACATTCCACTCATAACTTCTCCCTTGATGGTCCTAGGGTCCTCTGTGCCTGGAATGTAAGATTTACTACTCTGTCCTTTATGTTACAAAACTTCTACCTTAACAGTGTGACAATTGCATTTAGTCATGATAACAGTTACTCACTATTGAATCGTAAGAATCTTATTCCTATCTCCTTTCACCAGACCTGTCTAGACAAGATGAAAACTATTCAGTGGGGATTCTATCTTCCCCTGCACACTCTGAAATGAAACTCCCTCTTGAAACTTGTAAGCCAGTCACTTCGTGCCTTTATAGCCCTCCTGTATTAGGTAGACAGTGTCTCAGTTGCCCATCCCTATCAACCCTGTATACCTTGATGTGAAGATTCTGTCCCTCTTCATTGGTATTTTGAGTCCCTGCATTGCTACATTGGAAGTATAGGTCAAGTTTAAATTCTTTTTTTTTTTTTTTTTTAACATTGTGAGAAACAACACCAAATATGCTGAGCTGAGGGCAGCTTCCATGCCTGACAGCCTCATCCTGCCTCTGGTAGCCTTTCAGAACAACAAAAGCTTGCCTGTGTTTTGTCCAACTTTTGACACAGGAGTCACCAGTGAAGGGCTGTCAGAACTGCCACCTTATTTTTTTGTACTCAGAAACCACTAAGCAGCAGGTTGAAGGAGCAAACACTTCTTTGCAAAAATAAATGTGGGTTGGTAGAAATATACAAAATAAAAAAAAAAATTAATGTTTTTATAATTGGACATTGTGACAGTTTAGATCATTTGCACTTGGGTCCTTCAGAATATATCATCTTTTTTGGGGGGAGGAGTGAGAGGGTGACAGTTTACATATGTGGAGAAATAACCAAGAAACTCATTTAACTCAGAGAATGGTATAGCATGGACCAGGGGTTTCCTTTGCACACTTTTCCCTGGGGCCAGATGGGGGTGGGTGGGTGTTATGCCAGGTGAGATGCAATTAGTGGTTAATCTCCCAGCATGGAACTAGCAGAGCTTGGCTCCTGAATTTCTCAGTCTGAGTGAAAACCAGAGTTTAATCTCAGTGTGGTGCAGGATTAGAAAGAAAATATGGCTGAATGGAAGGGGAGGGGTCAGGAGTGGAGTTTGGGGCCCTGTAAACCCTGCATGATTGATTACTAACAGACTCCTTAGTTAAGAGCATTCTGTTAAGAAATCCCCTCTGTGTGTCTTTATTGCCCTTGGAATGTGAATCATTGGGCATCATTGCACTTGGTGGGGATGGGAAGGTGTGCAGAGTCAGCCTTTGCTTTTAGAGGAAGTGATGGTCCAGTTTGTGGAACACCAGGATGCTGGTTCTTTTTCTCTCCTGCTGCCTAGCCTTCTGGCTGTTTTGCTGCTCACTGACCTCTTTGTTAGAGAAAGAAAAAAGGGAGTTAAAAGTCAGCTTCTAGTTTGGCAGCTTTCCTTAAAGGTTGGGTGGAAGGGTGGGTAGCAGAGGGGAAGGTAAAGAGCTGAACTAGGTGGATTATGCATTAACTGAAACCGTCCTTCCATGCTGATGTCTTCAAGGGTAGAGCAGAAAAGGAGTCTGTGTCAGTGAAAGAGAAGGCGTCAGAGTCTAATTGGAACAACATATTCATGCCCAGAGTGTGTTCTCATGTACCCAGGAACATGGCTTCACAAACATAGGAAATGAGGCTAATGAAATGAAACATACATTACAAAGCTTATGTACCTGAGATACCGTCTTACAGGGAATGAAAAGTTAATGCTACTTGGATCTTTTGTCTTTGCAGTTGGGTAAAGAATATGTAATAAAGTGATAAAGATGGTTCGTGTTAATTATTTTCTTTTTTCCGTCTTAAATTTAAGACTGAAGACTTTATCATTCACGCTTAGAAACACTAAGGTGAAAACCCTTGCACCTCATGGTGAAAATCTCTTTCCTTGGTGGGTGTAATGTTTCACTTGAAAACTAACTGTTAAAATCTCTGCTGTATGGCAGGTTGCAAATAAGGGTGCAAAAGGAACAGGGAAAAGAAAAAAAAAAAAAAAAAAGATAAAAAATGTCTTCTGCATGAGTTTTGAGCCTATGTTAGGTTGTAGACATGGTCTTATTCCTGTATCCATAAAGACATGCTCCATTCCTAGTTTGCTGTGAAAGAATCTGGGCATTAAGGAGATCCCTGAAGGTGTTCATTAAGCTCAAGCGCCATGTCTTCAAGGGCCACTGAACTAGAATTTTAATCCGAAAGTACAAGGAAGGGACCTAGGGTGACTGTTAATGCCATTGAATTAACTGGAGGAAGGGCCAAAGAAAGGGTGGTGACCCCAGTTGAAAGCATTCCCCACCTGTAGCTTTTTCTAAGCTGATGCAACAGAGGTGTGTCCCTGGAGGAGCTTTACATCCTGAGTAGAAGCTGAGATCTCAGGAGCAGGACCCCACTTCCTTTGAAGTAAAGATATGCTTTGAGTGCATCCCTAGGCTTTTGTGGGGAATCCCTAGATGGAGAAGAAGCTATTTTACAGGGAAAGTCTGGTAGTGTTGGAAAGCCTACCTCAAAACTTCTCTCTCTAAAGAGAATCCCTGGAGCCCAGAGGCAACTCTTTTTGTATAGACAACTGAGGAGGGAAGTCAGGAAGGGAGGGAGAGGGGAAACCCAGCATCAGAAGGCTGACTGAACAGAAAAAATGAGCCAGAAAGGGAAAGGCCACTTAAAAGGGCCGGGGTTTGGGGGGTGAGAAGGGCAGTTGATTATTTTAAAGGCAAGAGGAACAAGGCCTCAGGGAGAAAAAGCAAATAAATAAGGAATTAAAGAAATAGAATCAAATAGGATGAAGTTACTGTAGGTGAAGGATGGTGTTAACGAAAGAGACAAATCCAGTGTTGGGGTTATGACACCTACACCTATGACCATCTGATTTGTGTGTGTGTGTGTGTGTGTATGTGCGCGTGCCCGTGCAGGGTGAGGGCTTCATCTTTTCATGAGTAATAGATACTACATGCATTGTTGTCGTGTGTAATGTATTGATGTTATCAGATCCAGATGTTTAAAGATTGGATTTATAAGTATGCTGATAATAAAAAGTCATCATAATGAAAGCTAAAAAATAGAAAAGGTAATGGACTTAAGACAGAATTACTGGAAAAGAACCCCTTAAGTTCCCATTTGGAAATGAGGCCTAGCCCTCTGAGCAGTGAGGAGGTGGAGGCATCATGGAGATGAGACTCCTACGGCTGCTGTTTCCCTATCATTTTCTTCACTTACTTGACTGTCCACAAAGGGGCATGTGTTTTGCTGCAACATATATGAAGTGGCTTCAAAAATGGAATTAAAAGATAATAGAAGTTTCCCATCAATTTTTGGAAGCTCTGTAGTATATTAGCTAATGGAAATGAATACAGAGGGAAGATTTTGAGATGGAGGGATATCTTAGAACAAGAAATTTTATCCTATCCAACTTGAAGATTTGTTTCTTCCTTAAATTGTCTTTCCAAGTATTATGTAAAAGTAGAAGGAAGATTTTGTTAACATAAATCATATTGTTGCATTTAACACACTGCACATAAACATACAATAGACACTTGTATAAACATGGAATGAAGCCCTGGTCTGGTGCTATAGAATAAGCACTGGATGCAAGGTCGGTGGTTCAAATCCACCAGTCACTCCTCAGAAACCCTATATATAGGTTCATTATGAATCAGAACTGACTCCAGGCACGTAACAACAACGAAAACACTTAACACATTGTATGTAAACTACGGAGCTCCTTCTAAAACACATGGTCTGTTGTTTTTCTGATTGGTGTAAGACCCATTTATGAATGACTTCATTTTATTATTGTTTGTAGAGAGAAATGGTTGTACTTGGAAAGCCATGATGATGGTGGCTTCATCATTAAAATACTTTTGAGTGACTCTGTATATTTCATAATGATGGTGTTCAACTTTCAGGGCCAAGGAATGGAGTTTGCTATGAAATAGTCTGGTAAATATATGAAGTAAATCACAGTTTTGGGGATAAGAAGTAGAGATGGTATCAGTGTTGGATAGGAATTTAGAGAGCTCGAGGGGAGAGAGGGTAAGAGGAAATCAGGGGAAAAGTCTGCGCATTTATTCTTGAGCAGCTGTCCTAGCGTGGCCTGATAAATACAGCACAAATCTTCATGGGGCTCTAGTGTATAATTAGAGTATAGGTAACAAGCATAACAGATAGCTTGTAAACATTACTGTGACTGTTATGGTGTGGAATTTACACCAAGGTTTTGTCATTGTCTTTAGTGATACATGATCCTGGGTAAGTCTGTAAAACTGATGTTCGAATAGGATGTACTTACTAGACTGGTACCTAACTGCCCTTTCGTCACCTCTGGGACTTGTGTCCAAAGCAAGTGAAGCTTGCCATACAAAGCTGGGGGTCTCTAGTCAACATCCACAATTTATGGCAGGAGGATGTGGGTCCGAGAACACGTGAAGAACTCCTTGGTAAGCAGAAAGGGTCAAAGGACATGTTAGCTTTCTATTACTGTTTTAGTTTTTAAGTTTCTAGTTTTATTATTGTAATAAATTTCCACAAACATAGTGGCATAACACAACACACGTTTTGTATCTTAACAGTTGTATAGCTCAGAAGACTGACAGTGGTTTCACTGGGCTACATACAATTCCTTTCTGGAGGCATTAGAGAACAGCCTATTTCATTTATTTTTTATGGATTCTAGAGGCCACCCACATGGCTCAGCTCATGGTTCCCTCCTCCATATTCAAAGCCAGCAGTATTGGTCTGAGTCCTTTTTATAATTCCATCTCTTTGATTCTCTGACCACAACCTTAAAATGTTGTTTAATTAGATTGAGCTCACCCAGATAATTCAGGATAATCTCTCCATATCAAGGTCCTTAGTTTGAATCTTATTTTCAGAGTCCCCTTTTCCATATAAAGTTGCCTGCCTACCCAAATACAGAGCTCTGTTCTTTCTACTGTATATATGGATCTCGGAAATCAGGTGAATAGGCCTTTCAAGCCTTTTACAGCACTCTCTGAACTACTACATGGCTGCCCTGGTATGTATGTCATTCCTTGATTAAAAAATGCTCCTTGGCCAGGCACTCAGGTCACTCCTTAGGGGGCTCCTCAGTCAGCCCATCTCATCCTTGTCCTGAACAAGAACTCCATGTTCTGGGTGGATATTTTCACTTGTCTCCCCTCTCCGTCCTGTTTTGTTCTTCACTTCCCTACTCCACGCCTTTGCCTGAGTTGTTCCTTCCAAACCGGAACATTTTCTTCCCTAATTTCTGTCTCTTCTGTTAAATTTAATCATAATTATCTCATACTTTAGTTTTTACGGGAATGTATTTGATCTTTTTATCTATACTAGACAGTCTAAGGTACTTGTTAACGGCAAAGTCCTGGGATTCGCCCTCAGAGATACTGATTTCCTGAGTCTGAGATGTGCCCCAGGAATCTGTCCTTAAACAGACTCTGTGGGTGATGCTGATCCAGGTGGTCCACATGCAATACTGTGCTGCAAGCACTTTACAGAGGAATGACCTACCTTGTCACAGTGGCATGCATCGTGTTTTTCATGTCTGTAGCAGACGTCAAGTCATCACCCAACTCATGGTAGCTCCATGCACAATAGGAATGAAATCCCTGTGGTAGATTTTAATTCATAGAGTTTTTATTGTTGATTTTCCAAAACAAATCACCAGGCATTTCTTTCTAGTCCGTCTGAATACCAGTTTTCTGCAGATGAGTTTTAGTGTAGAGGAATACAAAGAAATGTGTAAATACAGTTAGGATACCAAATTGTACACTGCCTTTCTGGAGCCAACTCTTGAGCTGTACAAGTTTACAGAGGGAGCAAGAGGGAAGAAGTGGAAAAGACGAGTAGGACACCCGAGATTTGGTGTTAACGATGCCAAAATGGTTATGCTTTCACATTTTTTTGTTTACTTTGCCTGTATTTCAAGGGCATAACGTGAAGTATCAAAAGCAGAAAATTTATTGTAGAAAAGATTTGCAAAAGGGAAAATGTTTCATTCTTGCTAACAGGCAGAAGGCACTTTATAATTTTAGTGCTCATTCTGATAAAGGAGTTCTTCGTTATGACTGCTGATGGTGGTTGGTGGTTGTGTGCCGAGGAGTCGGTTCTGACTCATAGTGACCCTGTACAGGGTTTCTGGGGCTGTGAATCTTTATGGGAGAAGAAAGCCTCATCTTTCTATTGCTGGTAGTTTTGAACTGCTGACCTTGAAGCTAGCAGCCCAATTCATAACCACTACGCTACCTGAGCTCTATTTGTGATGACTAGAACGCAAAAATACCCCAAGTCTGATTCCCACTGAACTAGTCATTTTTAGAAAGAGGGAGGCCTCTTTCCTGAGTGCACAATGATTTTAGTTTCTTTGTTAAGATTGTAATGGAGTCTTTATTATTTTATATTATTTCTTAGATTTCATGGAGAGATTAAGTCCAAATGGTAGCATTTATTTTACAAAACTGACTACCTTTTCAGATTTTTTGAAGTCTTATTATGCAAAATGGAGCTTGAAATTTGACTTTTTAAGCACAATATCTTTTGTTTCTTTCAAATGTATGCTTTTTGTTAATTTTACTGTTAACTTTATGACAAAGAAAAGACACTTATTTTCTATTGAGAGGTGAACTTTAAATAGCTAGCTATTTTAGAATTCCTATTATACTAGGGTTCTAGTTTTTGTAAATAATTAAAGGAATTTAACCTGGGCCAGATGAGGAGCTATTAAAAACAGCCGATGTTTCTGTGAGCTGGAAGCTTCCAGAGTGGTGATACACTTGCAATGGAAATCACCAAGATTTCCTTTTCATTCTCTAGCCATCAAACAAAACAGGCATATATTTCTCATATTATCTTTCGTTCAAAGGAGAAGAGCTGCTTTAAAAAACATTGTGGTAGGTCCTTTAATAAACCACCTTTGAATTCCACTCAAGCCAATTCTGTAAGTCCTTATTAAATAAAAATATTCCGTAAGTTAAGTAAACTGAAATTCACACTTTCTTCAGTGGGCTCATTTGACTCTTAAGATTTATTTTCTTGCCATTCATTTCATATATAAATTTATTAGGAACAAGCACAGGTAAAGAAGGAACCAAATCAGTTTGTATAGAGATTTCTAGGGACAGCACTTAAAAGCAAGAAGACTGTAAAATAGATAACCTTTTGACCATATATTCATGTGTGTTAATGAACAGAAATTATTTCTATTTGGCTAATTACGAATCAGGTTGTGAACCTTAAGGTCAGCAATTTGAAACTACCTTGGGAGAAAGATGAGGTTTTCAGCTCCCATAAAGATTTACAGCCTTAGAAACCGTGTACAGGGTTGCCATGAGTCGGACCCAACTCCATGGTACATAACAACAACAATAAGGAGTCAGAGGTTCAAAGGTTAGGTGACTTGCTGAGGGTCACGTAGCTGGGGGGCCATGAAGTCTTGTCTTAAAACTTGAATCTCGTGCTCTGCCACAATATAAGCAGTATAGAATATCTAGCCTCCTCCAGGTCGCGGCTTGTTTTTCTCTCTTTATAATAGAACCCTTGTGCTTTAGATTTATGAAGAATGTTTCTTTTGATATTTAGGGGGAAAAAAATCTCATTAACAATTGAATGTTTGTAGTCCAACAGATTCATGATCCTCTGAAAATGCTGGGTATTGGGAGAGCTCTGTTCTTTTCCTGATACAGCTTATGATCTTAGTTGACCTTGAGCCAGCCAGTTAGTTAGGTAGTGCATCTGATTTCTAGTTATTAGAATGGGATTTATCAAACTTCCCTGTTTCATAACAGACATTATTGTGAAAGAATTTCATTACCCAGGAATGAAGATCAACATTTGTACTTCTCCAAATTGTACTTGCCCTTGAAATATTTATGAAGGTAAAATTGTCTTCCCCCTTTAAATAATAATAATTAATTATGTGGCACTGTAGGATAAGCACTGAATCACAATGTCAGTTTGAATTACAAAGTTGGCAGTTGAAAACTCAACAGCTGCTCCTTGGATACCACCCTATGACTCCACAGTATTTAACAACAAACAACAATGAGATAATAATTCAAAGATCCATTTGGTAGGTTTTGGTTTTTTTAATCGTACACTTTTCATATGCTTTGTTGTTGTGAAGTGCTGTCCAGTTGATTCCAACCCATAGCGACCCTGTATAGGGTTTCTGAGGAGAGGCTTGTGAGCTTGAACTGCCAACCTTGCAGTTCAAAAGGCTTTGCAGTGTGGCTCATTAACCTACAGCGCCATACCAGGACTCCTTTTATATGCTAGACATAGATTAATTCAATCCTCATAGTTTTCTGGGAGACAGGGCTTACTACCCTTACTGATGAAGAAGCTGAGGGTCAGTGACTTGCTCAAAGTCACACATCTTTATTAGAGGCTGAACAAGGCGGTTTTGCCCCAGAGATCATGGCAATATCTACTTTAGAGAACTAAATCATATCGTATGGCTTGAGTGCAATTTGCCTTCAAAAGACTGTTTACTTGTTCTGCATTAGTGGTACCAAGGGGTAGGGTAGTAAGATTTCATCAGTAACCTTGAAATTCCCTCAATTAAAATTACAATAGATGTTAAATATTTCCTCTTGCCATGGAAACAGCAGTCAAGAACTCAAATAGTGTGTATTGCATTGTGCAAATCTGCAAAATACCTCTTTAAAATGTTAAAAAGCAAAATAATATGTAATTTTGGTGACTGGCAGCATAGTGGGTTATGAGTTTGACTGCTAACTGCAAGGTCAGCAGTTTGAATATACCAGCCCTCCATGGCAGAAAGATGAGGCTTTCTTCTCTCATAAAGATTTTTACAGCCTTGGAAAGCCTATATAGGGTTGCTATGAGTCGGAACTGACTCCGTGGCACATAACCATCACCATCAATATGTCTGACCCAACCCTTGGTTTTTTCATTTGCCTCATATGCATGTTCAAATTGGACAATGAAAGGAGACAGAAGAAGAATTGATCTATTGGTAATTGTGGTGTTAACAAAGTACAGTGAATATGTAATGGACTGCCAGAAGAATGACCAGATCAGTCTTAGAATAACCACCACTGCCATGTTCCTTAGAAGCAAGGATGGTGAGAATTTGACTGGCTTGCTTACTTTGGACAGGCCATTGGAAAAGGATATTGTGCTGGTAAAGTAGAGGGTCAGCTCAATGAAATGAATTGATAATAGCTGCAAAGTGGACTCAAACCAGTGGTAGTGTAGGTGGTACAGGGCCATTTCATACAGAAGGCCACCAGGAGTCAGAGCTGCCTTGATGGCAACTAGCAACAAGTTTTCCTCAGTCTTTGGTAAAAAATATATTTGGAAACTATTCCTATTCTGGTAGCTAAAGGATTCACTTTAAGATCCATGATCTTACTATATCGAAGGCAGCTTTCAAACAGTCGCTTTTCCCCAACTTTTCCTATTGGGTCTGGAGAGATACCATTACTATTCAGCCAGACTTTAGGTCAAATTGAATGAGTTCATAATTAGCTGGATAGAAACATATACACATATATGTTTGTATGTGCTGTAAATATATCCATAGCTGTTGTAGAGCATACAGCAAACTTTTAACTATTAAACATGCCAATTAAATTGTCGGGACAAGGGATCAGATTATACTAATAGCAAGAGATGTCTCTCATTTCTTTTCTGTTGATCAACTTTTATGATATCCATTCCACTGACCTTGTTTTTAGAGGATAACCTTAGATCTTAGTGTAAACATCATGGAGTATAAATGTGTTAGCTCAAATAAAAGAGCAACAGATATATATGAAAGGAGGCTTAGACCTAAAGCCTGTTCTCTGTGATGTTGAAAGCTTTTCTCCAGAGACTCTCTGGGGATGTTCATCGTCTTTGTTGAAGTAAGCTACTGCGTCCACAAAGTTGCAGTCTAGGCCTTTGGTATTTGTGCTCAGTGAAGTAGAGTGGTTTGTTGTTGTTGTTAAATGCTATCAAGTCATTTCTGACCCATGTTGTTGTTAAGTGCCATTGAGTTGGTTCCGACCCATAGCGACCCTGAATAGGGTTTCCAAGGAGCGGCTGGTGTGTTTGAACCACTGACCTTGTGGTTCAAATGACTTTGCAGTCCAGCACATTAGCCCACAGCACTATACCAGAGGGGTTTATTGTTGTTGTTGTTAAGTGCCGTCGAGTCGGTTCCAACCCATAGCGACCCTGTACAGGGTTTCCGAGGGTGTAAATCTTTACGGGAGTAGAAAGCCTCATCTTTCTCCCGCGGAGCGGCTGGTAGTTTTGAACCGCTGACCTTAAGGTTCGCAGCCCGATTCGTAACCACTACGCTACCAGAGCTCCTTTATAGAACATGCAAAAAAATTGTTCTGATTTCAGGAGGTTCATAGAATTGGGAAGATGATTTTATTTGCTGGATGTTGCTTTAGCTTTTCTAGATACAAGACATACAAAGACTTAAAAGAGATAGGAGCATTAACCTCAATAGAGAGTTTATTAGGCTACTCAGTCTAACGATTTCCCCTCAACCTAGTGAAGGGAATTTCCAGAGACAAGAAACCCTGAGATATGAGGCACCCTGGTGTGTTGGGAGACTGCCCCCCAGGAGGGCAGCGCAATGATTTTGTACTTGTTGGCAGTAGGTTCAGAGGAGCCCCAAAACAGGAAGCTTGAACTTACCGAAGCAAGCAATGCTTCAGTACAGTTGGAAACACAGCAGTGATCTGCTGAGATGTTCCGGATCAGTGAGCTACTTGGGCGAAATGTTTAAAGTAGGGTAAAGGCATAGGGCTATGTCTTCCCTTGGTAAGGGAAGACATAGCCCAATCAGTATCCTGAACGAGGTTTGTGGATACAAGTCTAAGTATGTTGCTGGAGTTCAGTTGCCTTTGCTCGTTTCTTTCAGGGTATATTGCACTTAAACTAGTAATTATTCCAGATTCTGACATTGGATATGCCTTTGGGATGTACCTCCTCCCAAGCTGAACAGTTGGCATGAGTAGGGAACAGAAGGCTCAGTGTTGCCAACTAGATGTACTTTCTTTTTCTTTTTTTTCTTTCTTAAGGTTTTGTGGATTGAGTCAAAGTTTACAGGGCAGATGATCTGTTTTACATTCAACATATCATACACCTTGTTTCATTACAATGATTATAATCCCCTCCAGTTAACAGTTAACAGTATTTCTCTCTATTCACTTTAGATTTAAAACAGCAGCAACAACAACAAAAAACCCCACTCAGGCATATATAATAATTTTCACCTCCAGAGGGCACATCTGCAAGTCTGCCTCCTGGCCACCAATTCTTAGTCCCTCTCTTTCTATGAATCTAGAGACCTCAGCCCGTCCCCCTCTCCATGACTGGCATCTCTGGCATCACTGCTCCTTTGAATAAGGTACTGCATTCTGCTTGTGCTCTTCTCCCTTGATAGTCCTAGGGTCCTCTGTTCCTGGACTGTAAGATTAACTAACTACTCCCCTGTTTTTGTTAGAAAACTTCTACCTTTACAATTGTGACAGTTGCAAATAGTCATGATAACAATTACTGTTGAATCTTAAGAATCTTATCCCCATCTAGACAAGATGAAAACTATTCAGTGGGGGCTCTATCTTCCCCCACATACTCTTAAACTAAACTCTCTCTTGAAAGCTTGTAAGCCAGTCATTTCGTGCCTTTATCGTCCCCTCATTTTAGGTAGCCAATGTGTAAGTTGCCCATCCCTATCTACTCTGTGTACAGAGGGGAAATAGCATTGATACTTATGTGAAGACTCCTTCCATCTCTGTTGGTATTTAGAGTTGCTACCTCCATGAGGATAGGTCAGGTTCATCAAATTGCAGCAATTTACCCTTGTTTCCTTTATCCAAAAAAAAAAAAAGAAAAGAAAAAAAAAAAATATATATATAGTAATCTTCCTCTAGTCAAGTTCTGATTATCAAGCCATTGAGACTGGGTCAAATGGGTACTGCCTGCAAGTTTGGGTGTTTTTGTGCATCTCCCCTCACTTCATATCAGCTGGATGCTTCACTCTCAGCTCTAGCCCTTTGTGGCTATGTTGTTTTCCATGGGCTCAGGTGTCCCCAAGTCTCACCACACTTTGGACCAACCAGCCTTTCCTCTTCTCTCTCTCATCTCTAGGTCAACAGGAGTCTGTGGACTGTGGTTGACCTCAGCCCATTTCTTCATTGCTGTCTTCCCCTCCCCCTACCCTTCCACTCACCAATAGACCAATGTGGTCACTAGCAAGCTTACATGCCTGTTCATGTGTTCCCTTTGAGTTTCAGTCTTAGAGGGGAGTTTGTCCGGAAGGAACTTGATTGCTTGCCTTGATGGCTTCCTGGCAAACAGCTTGCTTATTCTTGTAGTAGCCAGTCGTGCTGACATTTTTGTTTTGGGTTTTTCCTGATGATCTTTCTTTGAAGATGCATCTTCTGTTGCTCTAGCTGCTCTTTTTTTTTTTTTAAAATAGAGGTCTCATTTCTGTCATGACAGAATAATGTCAGCACACTTATCATAGTGTCCTGGCCCCGGGCCACAGGGGACCTTGTGTCTAAAGCAAAAGGAAGGAATTCCTTAGGGTTTCCTTTCTTCTTAAGAACACTTGGGAGTGATAGTAAGATTATCCCTGATTAAGGCACCAGTTTATGGAAGAGATGAGAGTTTGACAGGGTTCAGAATGATTTCTGGAAAGGTTGTTAAATGGAGAATTATGGTTTGTTATTTTCAAGAAGCAACTTAATTTTGTCAAAAAAAAGCATTGGACAAGGGTTTGGGAAACTTGGGGTTTAATCCTGGTTCTACCCTATGTAGAGGGAGTGTGGTGGCTCCAAACAATAAGCACTGTACTGCAAACTACAAGGTTGACAGTTCAAGTCTACCAGTCACTCCTCAGAAACCCTATTCAGGCTCAGTATGAGTTAGAACCTGACTTGGCGGCATTTAAGAACAGAAACAGCAAAAACGATCCTGGTTCTACCTGAATTAGAGGGAGTGTGGTGGCTCCAAAAAATCAGCACTAGACTGCACCCCAGGATCCGTGGTTCAAGCCTGCCAGCCACTCCACAGGAGAAAGATGGGACCTTCTGCTCCCTTGAAGATTTAAAGCCTTGGAAACTCTATACAGAATCGCTATGAATCAGAACTGACTAGACAACATTTAACAACACCAACAACACCCTACTTAGTAATATGACCTTGATCTTTTAGTAAGCCATACTTTTTAAGTAGACAAATAATGGGAAATAATGTTGAGAGAATGAAAAGAATCCTATACATGAGCTTTGTCGTCCTGGTGTGGAGCTGTAAGATATGCAATTGACTGCTAACCACAGGTTGATGGGCCAAAGTCACCAGCCACTCCTAGGAATCCCTACATAGAGTCATAATGAGTTGGAACCAAGTCAACAACATACATGAGCTTGGCAAACCATACAGCACCTGAGAATTTGAGGGCGGTCTCTGAATGCCATCATTTGGTGCTTCTACCTGGACAACATGTGTGTCTTCCGCCCTGCCATGAAGGAGGAGACACTCCTGCTGGGCCTGCTTTGGACCAGCCCCTAGGTGACTTGTCTGTGGGAAGAAAGCACAAACAAATACTTCCTTTCCTTATTTTCTTTTTAAGAGTTTTGTTTTTTTTGTTTTTTTTTTTAACTGAGATGATTTCAAAGTACTGTCTGGAATGTCCCTCTTTCTCCCTGAATCACCGGTCACTGCTTCAGTATTTCTAATTTATGGTTGATATGATCTTGGCCACTTTAGATCTGAGTCATCACAATGAAAATCTGGCCAGTAACTGGGTTTAGAGAAGTGTTGAAGTCATCTCATGCAGCAAAAATGGTTAAAGACCATTCTGTTGACACTAGGCTTCCGTGTCCTCCTCCTTCACATGTCTCCTTGGATTTTCTTTGGTGTTGAGGGGCAGTTGAGGAGAAAAAGGTGGTGTAGCTAGTCTTGCAACTCTGGTTTCCTGAACTTATTATTATTGAATTAGGAATTCTTTCAGACTTGAATCCCCTCTTTGTGGTTTATAGAACAAGTCATCTTCCTTTTATCCAAAGAAACTAGATCCAAAGGAACTTAGTAATGTTGAAGTCCACTGTAGGATAAGCACTCAACCACAAGGTTGGTTTGAACTGCAAGGTCGGTGGTTCAAATTAACCACCCGCTCCTCGGAAACCCTATACAAGGTCACTATGACTCAACAGCACTCAACAACACCCCCAATAAGAGGTGTATCAAGGTTCTTGCTTGTTATCTGTCCACCCTACCCTCTAACTCCATGCTCCTCTCTTTTTTTCTGGAAGTGCTGACAGGCTTCTCTCCATGTTAAATTTATTCATCAGTAATTCTTGATGGATTGTCACTCCTTTTGGCAAATTGAAATAAAACACACAAATCTCAAAATAGATGTAACCAGACTCCTTATGCTTAATAAATACCACATGTGCTTGCACTAGGAATTTATAGTCTCCTGGTCCCGTTTGGTAACTCCTGCTTCTATCCACTCTCCTGCTGCTCCTCAAGACCCCCGTTTTCTGCAAATGGAAAACTGACAAGTCTTTTCCCCTGGGAATACTATGAATGCTTCCAGCGACTCAGACCTGTTTTGTAATGATACATCGTCTTAATTCCACACACCTGTTTGGTAGCATGCACTGTTTTAAAGAACTGTCTATAAATGTGCTTTTTTGTTTGAAGAGGTTGCAGAAAGTTTAGGGCTAATTCCACATATTGTTGTAGTGAGCTGTTGAGTGCTCTCTTGTCGGTTCTCACTCTTAGTGAACCTACATAGGATTTCCGGGGATGAGCTGGTGAGTTTGAACTGCCGACCTTGCGGTTCAAACCGACCTTGTGGTCCAGTACTTTATTTGGCAGTGCCACACAAGGACTAGCTGTGGACTTTTAATATTGTACGTACAATGCGGTCAGGTGTGCACACACTGGATTTTTTGGGGACACTATCTTTCCTCATGAGAGCAGACATGATGAACTCTCAGTGTAAGCCAAGAGCAATCATTTCTGAATTCTGAATGTGTACGAGGCACTGTACTAAGCTGCATATGTTTCAGCTCTTTTAATTTTTAATATAACTCTATGAGTTATTATCATCATCTCTGTTTTGTTAGAGAAGAAGTAGAAGCCCAGAGAGGTTAAGCTATTTTCCCAGCGTCTTGTGGGTAGTGATAAGAGAGTTGGCTTTCAATTCTGGCAGTTGGACTCCAGAGCCCAAGCTCTGACCAGTTCTTAAACTCAGTCTGTGTCAACTCCAACTCATGCCAACATGTGTGTCAGAGTAGTACTTTGCTCCATAGGGTTTTCAGGGTCTGATTGATTGATTGATTGATTTTTAAGCAGAGAGCCAGGTCTGTCTTCCGAGTTGACTATGGGTACACTCAAACCTCCCACCTTCCATTTGGCAGCTCAGGGTGTAAATCCCTTGCACTACCCAGGTATTCTGGTTTCTAAATTGTTAAGTCCCACTAAGTCAGTTCCAGTTCATAGGGAGCCTGTATAGGGTTTACAAAGAATGGCTGGTGAGTTTGAACTGCTGACCTTGTGGTTCTACGCTTATCCTGCAGTGCCACACCAGGGTGCTAACTTGCTTCTCCTATATTGCTAAGTCAAATGATCAACCCCGGATTTGATTCCCCTCCCAGATGAGAGGAACGCAGAGTCGTTCGACCTTCAAAGTGACATCTGTATTTCAAGGCTTTTAAAGACTTCTGACTTGATTATTTTCTTTGTGACTTTTGATTAAGAAATGAGTTTCTTTGATCCATAATGAAATTCCTGCCTTCTTTCCTCAATAGTTTGTTATATGTGGTTCTGGAGCTGTTCTTTTAAATACACTAGCAATTAGCCCAAAGTGGCTATTGAGCATGAAAAATAGAGCTGGGGAAAATGAGGAACTAATTGGAACCTGTAGATTTTTATGAAACCCACAAAAATCTGGAACCATAGGATAAGCATTGGACTACTACTAACTGCAAGCTCTGTGGTTCAAACCCACCATCCCCTTGCTCGAAAACCCTATACTGTAGGGTTGCTGTAAATTGGAGTGGATTCAATAACACTTAAAACAATAACAAACACAAATCCAGTATACCTGATTAAAATTTATCAAGCAAATTGGAATGTGCTAGAAGTATAAAGCAGTACTGGTATGGTTCTGAAAGATGAGCACTGGCTTGCTAACCACACAATTGTCAGTTCAAACCTACCAGGCGCTCCTCAGATCAGTCCTATACAGGGATGCTATGAGTTGGAATTGACTCAGAGGCACTTACCAATAACAGCAGAAGTATAAAATGCACACAGGATTTTCAAAGCTTTTTTTTTATTTATGCCATCTCATTAACATTTTAAGAATTATTTGCATGTTGAAAGAGATAATTTATTAAACCTACTAGTTCTAAAATAATACTGAAATACAATTCACTACTAGAAATTTGCTTGCATGTCTGCTTGCAACTTATTTCTATTTGGCAGTGTTATTCTCAAATGTAGCAATGAATACCCCTTTTGTAGAGTAATACCTTGCTAAAGCAAGTACTCAGTAGATAGTTACTGAATGGATAATTTTGGGGTGGGGTCTGGCGAGTAGAGCTCACTGAGTGGGGAGAGCTAACAGAACATGATTACTTTTGTGGAAAGTGGCATTACATGTTAGGATATAACTAAAATAATAAGTAGGCATACCATATGGAAGTGCAATGACTCCATATGATTAGCACTGAACTGAGAACCACAGGGTCTGAGGTTCAAGCCTGCCAGCCACTCTGCAGGAGAGCCATGAGGCTTTCTGCTCCTGGGAAGGTTTTAAGCCTCAGAAACCTCATACAGGGTCACTGAGTCGGAATCAACTCCATAGCATTTAACACCAGCAACAGGTGTAAGATATACAAGGCTTTATAGCCTTTGAATACTGTGAGTTACCACTTTGAACATAAGATAAAATGAAGGTACAGAAGATTAAGGTAAATATCACTCAGCCAAGAATCCCTGATGACGTGACACAGTGGTTAAGCAGTCAATTGCTAACCAAAAGGTCAGTGGTTCCAATTCACCAACCGCTCTGCATGAGAAAGCTGTGGTGGTTGGTTTCCATAAAGATGTACAGCTTTGAAGCTGTTCTAGTCTGTCCTGCAGGGTTGCTGTGAGGTGAAATTAACTGACAGCAGTGGGTTATCAGTTCATTGCTTTCTTGGTTAAGACTGACTTTCCTCTTTCTGCTAGGACCTGGATTATACTATAGCACTGGATTCATTTTTACTTCCCTTTGTGTGGAGGTATCTTCCACAATCAAGTGTATGAAGTCTTCTGTTACCAGTCTCCTATAAGCTTCTTCTGTTGTTTCCCCTGCTGCACACCAATTCTCTTAGGATCTGAGAATCCCTACCCAGATGTTATTTCAGTTCTCTTTGTCATGGGGCGCATTCTTTTCTTGACTGGGAGTGCACTGACACCTAGGAGTCCAGTCATGCCTCTTTAATCAGAATTAATTAAGTGTCTGTGTTGCTTTGCAACATGGCTGGAGTAGTGACACACAGCTGCCATCATTACCCACCCTGACTACCCATGTATCTCTAAGTGCTCTTATCTTGCCTCCTTGATGTGGTGGTGGTGGTTAGGTGCCATCGAGTCAGCTCTGACTAACAGCTGCCCTCTACACAGAAAGAAACATTGCCCGGTCCCACACCATCTTCACAGTTACTGCTCTGTTTGCACCCATTTTTGCTGTACTGTGTCAGTCCATCTCATTGTGAGTCTTTCTCTTTTTCACTGACCCTCCAGTTTACCATGTTTTTCTCCAGGGACTGGTCCCTCCTGAAAAAGGAGCAACATAAGAGAGATGACGTCTCACCATCTTCTCTTCTAAGGTGCATTCTGGGTATACTTCTTCCAAGACATATTTGTTGGTTCTTTTGGAATTCCATTTTACCTTTAAATAGTCTTCACCAACATCATAATTCAAATGCATTGATTCTTACATGGACTTCCTTATTCATTGTACAACTTTCACATGCATATGAGGCCATTAAAAATACCATAGATTGGGTCAGGTATACCTTAGTGTTCAAAGTAACATCTTTGCTATTTGAAGGCACTTTAAAGAGGCCTTTTACAGCAGGTTTGTCTAATGCAGTACAGCTATGATTTCTTGACTGGCCCTCCCATGAGTGTTACTATGTACATAAGCAAAATGAAGTCGTTGACAACTTCAGTCTTTTTTCCCCTTTATCATGATGTTATGATCCAGTTGTTGCCTCCTTGGTTAGTATTACTCTTTCTGTTGTTCGGTGCCACATAGTCAATTCTCAACTCAAATCACATACATGCATATATATACATGTCACATTAAATTCTTACTTTCATATTCAGTAAATTAAAGCTCCATTGTACTCCCCTATTCTTCTTTTCATTTTGAACTCTGGCTGAGTTGCAGCACGCACTCTCATGACTTTCATGACCTCTGGCCTGGGGCTGCTATTGGCTGGTCAGTCTGTGGATTGAAGTGTCAAACCTCATGTTGTCCATATTCTTTGAAGTTACCAACCAACAGTCTGTAAATACTATACTTAGTACTTCATGCAATTAAGATTAGTAAATATTTGTTCTAAATTTTTTTCCTGTTACTTTTTTTCTCGTCTTTCTTTTTCAGTCCTTTAGTTTCCTGTTTTCTAAAGTGGGAGCCATATTAGTGTCCTAAAGAGGCATTACACCATCAGAGGAAACACTGTAAATCTATGGTGTATCCTCATGGGGAAGTGAATTTCTGATTAGTTAACCTGCCATTGGATTTGAAAAAGTACATTTAACGGAGACACTGGGTTTACTAATGAGGGGAATTTATTTCTATTAAAGCTTTTAAAGGTGAATATCTTATGTAAGGGTTTATTTTTCCTATACTATCTCTTCCCATTCCACTTCATGTCTGAATTCTTTAAAATTTTCAAAAAGCGAGGAATATCTTTAAAGATTGACTTTTCCCCCTCTTCTTTGTGAAGGATGAAGGCTGTTGTTTTAGAATTAAGCACTATTTAAGATTATTACATTGTTTAAGACAATATAATAATACATTGTTTAAGACACACTTAGAAAGCTCTATTCTGGTTCTGTTATTGTTATTAAGTGCTGTCCAGTTTGTTCCACCTCATAATGACTCTCTAAAGGGTTTCCTAGGAGCAGCTGGTGAGCTTGAACTACCAACCTTGTAGTTAGCAGTTCAGTGCTTATCCTATAGAATGACACCAGGACTCCATTCTCGTTTGTTCTAATTCTGACTATTCCACCAATGTGAGTTGAGGCAGCCCCTTAATCTCAAATCACACACACACACACACACGTATCTTAGTATGTTGCTAAATGCCGTCGAGTCAGTTCTGACTCATAGTGACCTATATAGGGTTTCCAAGGAGTGGCTCATAAAGGTTGAACTGCAAACCCAGTGGTTCAAACTGACCTTGCAGTCTAGTGCATTAACCCAAAGCGCCACTCCAGAACTCCCTCTCTTAGTATTGTTGTTGCTGTTGTTAGGTGCCATTGAGTTGGGTCGATGCATAGCTGTAGAGGGTTTCCGAGGCATAGCTGGTGAGCTTGAACCAGTGACTTTGAATCAGTGGTTCAAACTGACTTTGCAGTCCAGTGCATCAACCCACAGTGCCACACCAGAACTCCTCTCTTAGTATGGTGGTGGTGGTGGTTATGTGCCATGAAGTCAGTTCCGACTCATAGCGATCCTGTACAAGGTTTCCAAGACTGTAAATCATTACAGGAGCAAAAAGCCTCATCTTTCTCCTGCGGAACAGCTGGTAGTTTTGAACTGCTGACCCTACACTACCAGAGAATAAGGAAGACATTAGAAGTATTGATGCTTTTGAGTTATGGTGTTGGAGGAGAATACTGAAAGTACCATGGACTACCAAAAGAACCAATAGATCCATTTTGGAAGACGTGTAGCCAGAGTGCTTCCTGGAGGCCAAGATGGCCAAACTTCGCCTCTCATACTTTGAACATATTGTCAGGAAGGGCCGGTCACTGGAGAAGGATATCATGTTTGGTAAGGTGGAGAGTCAGAGAAAAAGAGGAAGACTCCCAATGAGATGGATTGGCCAAGTGGCAGCATAGATGGACTCAAGCGTGGCAACAGTAGTGAGGTTGGCCCAGGATCGGGCAATGTTGCATTCTGCTGCGCATAAAGTTGCTATGAGTTGATACTGACTTGATAGCACCTAACAACAACAACAACACTATACTACCAGAGCTCCTAGTTTTGAACTGCTGACCTTAAGGTCGCAGCCTGATACATAAACGACTAAGCTACCAGAACTCCTTTCTCTTAGTATTGTTGTTGTTGTTGTTATGTGCCGTGGAATCGATTCCGACCCATAGCGACCCTGTAAAGGGTTTCCGAGGCTGTAAATCTTTACAGGAGCAGAAAGCCTCATCTTTCTCCCGCGGAGCGGCTGGTTTCAAACTGCTGACCTTGTGGTTCATAGCCCGATTCATAACCACTACGCTACCAGAGCTCCTTTTCTCTTAGTATAGGATCTGTTATATATTAATTATTCAATAAATGTTGTTTAGTGCCATTAAGTCAGTTTTGACTCATTGTGAGCCTTTAAAGGATTTCCGAGGAGAAGCTGTTCAGTTTGGACCGCTGACTTTACAGTTCAAACAGACCTTAAGGTCTAGTGCTTATCCTCCAACGTCTTTATTATTGGTTGTCTTTGTATAATTTCCCTAAATTTAGATGAAAAAGTATTTGGAGGGTTGTTGTCTATTATTTGAAGGAATTTTTTTATGTTATAGAAGGAGTCCTTGGTGTAAATGGTTATGTTGTTGTTGTTTAGTGCCATCAAGTTGGTTCTGACTCACAGAGATCTGTATAAGGTTTCTGAAGACTAGCTGTTAAGTTGAGCAACCAACCTTGTGGTTCAAACTGACCTTGTGGTCCAGCGCTTATTCCATTAGCTATTTTGACCATCTGTTGTTGTTGTTGTTAAGTGCCTTTGAGTTGTTTCTGACTTATAGCGACTCAATATAGGGTTTCCGAGGAGCGACTGGTTGGTTTGAACCAGTGACCTTGCAGTTAGCAGCTCAGTGCTTACCCTACAGCACCACACCAGTTGTCCATTTAGCCAGATAAACAGATGAGTCTCATTTGAAAGTGGAAACTCTATGGCATCCACTCTAGAGTTATGTGCTTTGTCGAAGACTGCTAATTGAAATGTTTTAAACAAATGAATGCTTGTTGTTAGGTGCTATCAAGTTGGCTCAGACTCAGAGTGACCTTATGCACCACAGAAGGCAACACTGCTGGGCCCTGTACTCTCCTCATAATTGCTGCCATGCTAGAACCTATTGCTACTGTCACTATACCAGTCCATCTCTTTGGGGTAGGAGGACTTTCTCTTTTTTGCTGACCAATGAATGTCCTTGCTCTTGAGTTTGCATAGTTTGACCAAACCCTATTTTGTGTAAATGTAAGAGAATGTTTGGCTTCAGGTAAGAAGACACCTACTTCCCTTTCAACTCTAAAGAGGCAAGGAATGCATTTTTTAAGTTGTCTGGAAGATTTAATTTTCTAAGTTGTGCCATTAAAAAAAAAAAAAAAAAAAGGCAGAGAAGTCATGTAAGCTGTCATTTGCTTACTTCTATGTGAGCTGCTCCTATATTTTGCCTTTGGTACCCCCTGACTTAGTTTAACTCCCTTGGTAGTTTGGGACCACATTTTGTCTTTTGGAAAATGTAGTTACAAATCACGTTCTTCCAAAACAAAGTAAGGCTGTTCAGCCTCTCATTTTGACCCTCTCAGGAGTGAGAGGTTGTTTAGATTGAACAAGTAAGATATATTCATTCTTCCTGAAAAGAAAGCCAAATTATTTACCAGAAAGTTCTCTAGTTTCCTGTACCTAGCACTTGACAGCAGGGTGCCTTAAAAAAGCAAGGCCCCAAAATAAGCAAAAGAATGAGCTCTCAGTGTAATCCATATGGGTGGGGAGTCAGGACTCTGGAGTATGGTTCTGTAGCAGCCCCCGCTTCAGAGCTGGAGCCAACATTTGTTTTCTTGTGGTTAGATTTAGAAACTTTTAACCCTGCTTTTCTCATACTCCCTGAATTTTATAAATAGGAGTCTTTTCTTACACTGGATTAGTTGGAGGCCTGTTATTAGTTAGTTTCTGGTTCTGAATTGTGATGATGATTGGGAAATAGTACTCTGTTTACAATGTTGTCAAGACTTTCCTTTGGGATAGGGCACCCATTTAAATGTGTAATTTTTGTTTTCTTTTAAAACTTTTTGTTGTGAATTGAGTGAAGGTTTACATACTAGGTCATCAGCTTTACATTCAACAAAGAATACACTTTGTTTCAATGCAATGACTATAATCCCCTTCCTGCAACAATAGTTATCCTACTTCTTCCCTGTGGTATCCCATTTACATCTTATATTTCACAAAGGAGCAAAGCAAAAATATTTGATGCATTCATACAGAACAAAAGGTATTTATTCATTTAAATGTCCAAAGGGCCTATTTTGCATGTCAGCCACCTGCCCACATGCACACAGCCTTACTCAGTCCGTGGGCCGAGTTCACCACTTTTCTAGGTAGGGATCTCATGCTCCATTCTTGTTGGTCTTAGGGTCATCTACTCTGGAAACAGAAGATTAACTACTCCTCCCTTTCAGTTAAACATCTTCTAAAATTACATTTGTGGCAATCACAGTTGATCCTGCTAACAATTATTCACAATTGCATCATAAAATCCTATCACCATCATCCCTTTCAGCAGATTCATCTGGAAAAGAGGAAAACTGTCTAGCGGGGAGTCTACTTTACCCCTCTCATTCCGAAACTAAGCACACTCATAAAATTTGTTAGCCAGCCACTTCATGCCTTTATAGTTCCCCCCACCCTTTTTGATAGCCAATATCTAAATTGCCCATCCTTAGCAACCCAGTGCACTGAGGAAACAACTGTACTGTGTCTTGATATGAAGAATCCTTCCATTTTGGTTCAAATTTTGAACAACTGCATCCATAAACAGAAGTCCAGTTCATCAAATGTAGCAATTTACACTTGCTCACAGTATCAAACATCTTTATCTTCATCTGGTAAAGTTCTGGTCAGCTAGCCAGCCAAGCTAGGTCAAATGGATTAGCTACAAATTTGGGAGTTCGTGCACTTCAGACCAGATGGCTGCTTCACTCTCAGCCCTAGCTCCGTCCGTTGCCCATGGACTCAAGAGTTCACACATTTCCCAGCCAGTCCTTCTTAACACATATTTTTAATGCAGCGATTCTCAAACTTGACTGTATAATAGAAGTTCCTCAGATTGTATAATGGACTCTCTTTGAAGAGCTTTTGAAAATTCAAAATACAAGGCACTACCTAGTACTGTGGACTCTTGGTATGTGCTATAGGATCACCACTGGACTGCAAACCACAGGGTTAGCTGTTCAAACCTACCAGCTGCTCCTTGAAAACCTATACTGGGTCAATATGAGTTGGAACCAACTCGAAAGCACTTAACAACAACCTAGTACTGTATAGTTTCTGGGAACCACAGTTTATCCTACAGTGCCACACCAGGACCCCTTATGTTAGTGTACTAGACATCAAAGTACCACCCCCTCAATGAGGTGGTCGAATATATATACATATAGAAATGATACTAGTCCGACATTCCTTTTGTTTATAATACTCCCCCAAAGTAAGGCCAACAATTTCATTTTGATTCAAACTATCTTAATAGTTGTCATAGCTCGTCATCTCACATTGCTTGAATATATGTATAGAATGGTCTCCATAGGAAATATTGACAGTACCTTTCTGTTAGTAAACTGTTACTGTAAGAAAGACACATGTTGAATTTCTTAAACCATGGAGTATTTGCGTTTGGAATTTTCTGTCCCCTTAGGAGTTTGTTTAATCACAGGCCAAATTGACTTCAAACCAAACCAAAAAAAGTGATACAGGATTTGTTCTCTTGCCATCTTGCCCTCCTAACTGAAATGTATTCCAGTGATCTATGTCTGTGCTACCCTACCATGACACCAGGAAAGATGATTAGCTCTGGGATTAGTTATTGCTCTGGTAAATTTATGCAGTTACAATGTGGTCAACATGTATTTCATATACATGTTTACACTGAGGTTTATCCTACAATGATTAATGATTGCTTCTGAATTGGACCTTAATAGTTCCTGATCTGATAGCTGGGAAGCAGAGGAAATCATATTTAAAAGACTTGTCTTTGTTGCTTGTATGTATCATTAAGTTGACTGCAGGGATTTTGTCTTTTGGGATGCTGTATGGAGTCCTGGTATGGCTCTGTGGGTTAATGCGCCAGACTGCCAAGGCATTTGAACTGCAAGGTCAGTGGTTCAGGCTCACCAGCTGCTCCTCGGAAACCCTATATACAGGGTCGCTATGGGTTGGAACCGACTTGACAGCACTTAACAACAACAACATAACTGTAGGTCAAGGTTGGTTCAGATTGCAAGATTGTTGGTTCAAACTCAACAGCTGCTCCTCGGAAACCCTATACAGGGTCTCTATGACAGCCCTTAACAGCAACAATAATTGTAGGATCAGCGCTGGACTGTGAACCACAAGGTCAGCAATTCAAACCCACCAACTGCTCGTGGGAAACACTATACCAGATTGCTATGAGTTGGATCCAACTCAATGGAACTCACTGAACAACATAGTATAGTGGGTGGAAAAAACCTAGGTATTTCAACTGTCTGGTCAATGCTCTACATGCTAAGTGATTAATCTTCAAAAGGTTCTTTGCTTATCTATAAAATGAGGATACCAGTATCTATGGAGCTCATCTAGAAGAATATGCAAAAATAAGTTATATATGTACAGAAACCATTATTAAAATCTGGAAACTGCTATTCAAATGTAAAACTAATGGTGATAGAACACTGGAAGATTCATGAGGATAGGATCTGTATTTGATTCATCTTGGTGTCCATAATAATGCAGCTAAAGGAATGCCTTGTAGCAATTTAACAATTTTAGGATGTTAGTTTGCCTGTGAATGACTTTGAAAGCAATTAAGTTATCCTCTTTATAATTTTTAAATGTGCGTATAGAAAGGAAGGGGGTAATTTTTTAACTTCTTAGATTTGGTGTCTGATGAAAAGGTTAAGGCTTTTGTAAAAAAAAAACAAACAAACAAATATATATAACTTACGCTGACATTGCAGTTTTTACCTCCCTCCAAGAAATACTTGTAGGAGCTGACTAATTTGGGGACAAAATTTCCTATCTGGGAAGTCAGTATGATCACTTGTGTGACATCCTGTTTACCTTCTTCAAGCTGCAAAACAGGATTATGAACATGATTTGCTTCCAGAAGTATGTTAATGCCCCTGGCTAAAAAGCAAAACAAAACAACAACACAAAAAGAACATGGGAATGCTTAACTTCTCTGAGAAGACCTAACTAGTAGTTTGAAACCTCTGTACTCTGTGGCACTGAAGTGTACTTAATATATAGATGTAGAATAACTAAGAAAGTACTTGTTTTCCTTTGGGGTTAATAGGATTAAAATGCATTAAGTCATGGAAAAGTGGTTATCTCCTGAAATTCATAAAAGCTTATTAGAGATTAGTCATTAATCTTTATTTTGGAGCCTGAGATTTTCATTGGTAAAATTTGGGTGAGGGGTGGGAGCTAACAAATAGGTAAAGTCACTGAACTTCTTGGATCCTCAGTTTCTTCATTTATAAAATGAAGGGGTTGGGAGAAGTGATCTTAAAAAAATTTCTCCCTCTACTCCCCAAAAGAATACCTTTTCCAGATTCCTGCTGCAAGCTTGTTACTTTATTCTTTGATTTATTGTCAGCTCTACCTATTGTAGATCTTCTATCTGATGATGTGGGGTCTTAAACAAGGCTGAGTGTGGGACACGTTGACTTTGGAGACTCATTGTTTGGGGTTTAGGACTATTTGTAGCCTTTACATCTTAGCCAATCCAAATAAGTGAGGTTCTTAGATAATTTTATACTACAAAAAAGAGAAAAAGAAGGAAGCAGAAGATGGACATTGAGTATAGGTTAGACAATAACCATATAAAAATGTTTTAGATTCCTTGTAATTATGGTCTGACACGGTTCCAGTAAAGGTGTCTTTGACAAAATTAGGCAATGTGTGGTGTGTGTGTGTATGTATGTATGTATGTGTGTGTGTATATATATATATATATATATATATATATATATATATATACACACACACACACAAACAAACAATATACATATGAACATAGAGATTTCTAAATTTAATGCCCACTGTTGATTCACAACCCATGTGATTTTTAATGCATCACCACTGTCTGTTAAATCAAGCTTTAGGAGGCTTAAACTCTAATCTAGACACTATTGGTAATTCACAATTGGTGCTGAAAATTTTTCAGATAGCTGAACCCCTGTTTCCCAAACTAAACCTTAAACAGAGGTATAATAGAAATGCAAAACTATTCTATTTTCCTGGGCTCTCCAGAGGACCTTGGTGACTTGTCTCATTGTTTGGCAAATCCTTGTTACAATAGTTTTCAGTTACCCTTATAAATAGCTAAAATATACCAAACAGCAAAATCACAAAGCACCAAGTATTATGGCATGTGGAGGGTTTTTGGTTTTGTTTTGTTTTAATATTTTTTATAGTAGGAACTAAATTCTCTACGTGAAATTTATTTAACGTTGAGTGGTTGAACGAATGTCCATCATATAAAAAAGAATAATGTTGTACAAGAGCTGAATTTTAGGAGGGTTCGCTGCTTCAGATTGACTGAAAAGAGAATCATGAAGACAAAAAAGCTTTTTATTGAAAGGTTTAAATGAACCATATAAAAATAGACTAAATAGCTTAAAATGTGTGGCCTGGTGAATTTCAGAACAACATATCAAAAACCATGGCATATGACTAAATATAAGGCAACCTCCAAATAAGCTAAAAATCCTGTTTTGCCGAGGAAAAGATCTGCCAAAAATGTGGATTATTGAAACTTTTTGGACTGTATATATGAAAATACCTTCTTTAGACAGCATAAGAGACGACTATACACATGGACCTCGCCAGGTGGAACACATAGAAATCAAATAGACTACATCTGTGGAAAGAGAAGATGGAAAAGCTCCATATCATCAGTGAAGACAAAGCCAGGGGCAGACTGTG
>NW_006408530.1:6304463-6333878 GCF_000296735.1 Chrysochloris asiatica | reverse complement strand
TATGAGTCGGTTCCGACTCGATGGCACCTGACAACAACAACAATATGAAACAACAGGAAGTTAATTAATAATTAGTTACACATTTGAAATAATATTAAACGCATTGGTTTTAGAATATCTCTTATTTTTTCACTCTTCTTGTTGTGGAGTGCCTTCAAATCAATTCTGACTCCTAATGACCCTGTATAGATAGGATTTCTAAGGAGTGGTTGGTGAATTTGAATTGCCAACCTTGTGATTCAAACTGACCTTGTGGCCCAGTCCATTATTCCACAGTGTCACACAATAAAGGCATTTTACTTGAAATTTTCACATGTACCCCAACATCACCTTCTTCATTTTATTTTTTTGAGTTCTCTTACCGTTCCAGTATGTAAATTCATCACCTTCATTTCCAACTATAAGGGTGTTTTTGATAGAATGTTTTTAAAGTCTGTGTTACCGGGTTAGTTTTATTTTAGCCTTTCAATTTTGATGTTTTAAATTTAGATTATCAACATGTTTTGTTTTTTTTTTTTTTTTTTTTACGTTATTTGAGAAGAGGAAAAAACCTAACTAGAATATTGGTTTTTGTTTTTATTTGGTTAATGGATTTATAGATGTGGTAGGTTAGAAATATATTTTTTATATCGGTTTCCTTCTCTTGTCATTTGACCTCCATTGCATGAGAGTATATTTTCTACTCCACTTGGGGTTTGACCTATGACCTGTTTGGCTTTGGGAGTATGAAAGGACCTGATACCACAGATATGCCTTAATCATGATGCCTTAAAAGTGGACTTTTGTGTTCCTGTGGTTATCTTGAGACAAGTGTGTCCTAGGTGGGCTGCCTCTCTAGCCTGGCCTCTAGGATGAGGCAGGTGGGGTAACGATCTGAGCCTGACCCAGAGCAGTCTGTAAATCTTTATGGGAGCAGAAAGCCTCATCTTTCTCCTGCGGAACAGCTGGTAGTTTCAAACTGTTGACCGTGAGATTAGCAGCCCGAGTCGTAACCACTATGCTACCAGAGCTCCAGCTGCCAATCTTAGGAGGCATCAAACCACGACCATTCTTTAGTCTAGCAGATATAATCTACTATAACTCACAAATCTGTATTAATCCTGTTATTTTTTAAAATATGAATTAGCAAAACCAGAAGTTGCCCAAAAACAGCTTGCTTAAATTTTTATATCAAGAATGCCATTGGCATATACGACCAAGGACTAAATGGTCAATCCTATAACATAGGATTCTTGACGGTAAGCATTTTGAAGCATAGAGCATACATGAAAACCAGATGTATGCAGTAAAGAATGTGTCGTCAGCCTTGCGTGCACTGTTCATTTTTCCAGTGAGACCTCCAAAGAACCTATGAATAGAACACTGGTGTTTTCCGCATAGATGACTCATTTTTTTAGTACAGTAGAAACAGAATTTTGGCCTTTATATTAGGCATAGTTTCAAAGTCTCTCTATACACATTAATTGAATTTTGTAAGACACATATATTTATACAAATACCTCCCATAGTTGTGTGCTGATTTTAAGCATATGTATGTATTTGTTCATAATCTGCCTCTGTGTGTTTAAATAAATTTATTGCATGTGCTCCCTTTTATGGCTCTCAACAGAAGGTAAACACTGCTCGCACAAAAAGGTCAGATTTAGAATTTTGAATGTTTCTTCTCAGTAGAAGAGTTTGAAATAAGATATTTCTGCTTATGTCTTAACATATATCAATACTTTATTGCCGTACAGTTTACTTAAGAGATTTAGAGTCCCTAGTAGATCATTTATTTAATCATTGGCTCATTCATTTGTCTAAAATACATTTAATTGATCAAACTTTAACTTTCCCCTCCTTTATATAATAATCCATTTCCTTTTATAGGATTAACCTGATTGTGCCTTTCATCAGCATTTTCAGTAGCCAGGAAGCAAAACATTGGCCTTTTTAGTACTTCTCTATCCTGCTTGCACATGCGACTCAGATGGGGTGCGTTAAAAAAAAAAATTATGCCCAACTACCATCCCCAAAGATTCTGACTTAATTGTTCTGGGCTGGGACCCTGGAAATGGTATTGTTTTAAGCACCTCAGGTGATTAACTTACAATTGGAATTGACATCTCTCCTGTAGATACAGCATTCCTTCAAACTGTGCCATTTAAACTAAATAACTGAGGTTACATTTTGTTTTACATTTAGGATTTTTCCAATGAAATGGATAATGACAAGTCTTCTAGGAAATTGGGGTCATGTTGAAACAACTTTATACAGTTTCTTTTTTCAATGTACTCCTTTCGGTTCATGCATGGTAGACTGACAGGGGAATACTAGCTGCATAAATAAAGCCTTAATGCTAGCCTGGGGATAACTGCCTGCCTTTATGATTCCATTCAGCCATTTGGATAATTCTCATAGTTGCCTTTTAAATCACACTGCCTCAGTCAGCTTTATAGAACTTTGATTTAAATTCTGGAGAACTTTGCATGCCTTAGAGATGATTTGAGTGAAATGACTCAAATAACCTCAGTTACACTAAGTACAGAAGGAGCTCTGGTAGCGTAGTGGTTACGAATCGGGCTGCGAACCTTAAGGTCAGCGGTTCGAAACTACCAGCCGCTCCGCGGGAGAAAGATGAGGCTTTCTACTCCCGTAAGGATTTACACCCTCGGAAACCCTGTACAGGGTCGCTATGGGTCGGAAGCGACTCGACAGCACTTAACAACAACAACAACACTGAGTACAGTAGAGCCTTGTTAAGGACCCAGGAATCAGAGTCTTCGCCTTTCTCTGGCTGATGCCTGTGTAAAAGGTTCGTGATAGGTAGCTATAAAAGTTTCAAATATCTGAATGAATACTAAGCTATAAAAGGAAGAAACAGAAAGCCTGAGCATGTAAGCTTTTATTATTATTATTATTATTATCATTTTATTATTATTAAATACCAATATCCATAGACTTCAAACTGTGCATTTCCTTATACTATATAAATCTGCGTTTTAGGAAAGGGTGGGACTTTCTTTCTCTCAATCAACTAAATAGAATTCTTTCGTGCCGTAACTGCATGTACATGAATTCCTCTTCCTTCACATTGGAAGCAGCACATTTGTTAGACCAGCCAGCAGGATTTGCACTACTACTACTGCAGTGGTGATACTGTGGTGCATTGAGTCTTCTTGATTCCCTTGCTCTTCACCTAGCATCTTCTTATCAGCTGGTGGGGAAATATATAAGACTGGCTTTAATGGGCTTTGAATGTGAGACAATGTAATTAAAAGTATAACATAGCTTTTTCGGCTTTCACGATCATCCCGCATCTGGGTTCATCCGACACCAGCCGCTTCTGCCATGCCTCCCAAGTTCAACCCCAAAGTGGTCAAAGTCGTGTACCTGAGGTTCACTGATGGGGAAGTCAGGGCTACATCTGCTCTGGCCCCCAAATTGGCCTCCTGAGTTTGTCTCCCAAAAAGGTTGGTGATGACATTGCCAAAGCAACTGGTGACTGGAAGGGGTTAAGGATTACAGTGAAACTGACCATTCAGAACAGACAGGCCCATATTGAGGTGGTGCCTTGTGCCTTGTGCCTCTGCCCTGATCATCAAAGCTCTCAAGGAACCACCCAGAGACAGAAAGAAGCAGAAAAATATAAAGCACAGTGGAAATATCTGTTTAGATGAGCTTATCAGCATTGCCCATCAGATGCAACACTGGTCTTTGGCCAGAGAACTCTCTGGGACTATTAAAAAGATCCTGGGGACTCCCCTGTCAGTGGGCTGCAACGTTGATGGCCACCACCCTCATGACATCTTAGGTTACATCAATAGTGGTGCTGTGGAATGCTCATCTAGTTAAAAACTACAAAGAAAATATTCAATAAAGGATCATTTGATAACAAAGAAACAAACAAAACAGTATAGCATAGGTTCCACACTCAGACTTCTTGAATTTGAATCCTAGTTTTTCCTCTGAAAAGCTGAATGACTTGGGCAGGTTTGTTTATTTAACTGATCTAAATTCTATTGTATTCTTGCATAAAATGGGGGTAATTATTGTTACCACTTTCATAGGGTAGTGGTGGTGGTGTGTGCTACCCAATCAGTTCTGACTCATGGCGACTGTAAGACATAGTAGAACTGCCCCACGTTGTTTTTGTTGTTTTAAAAGTTTTTATTGTGAATTGAGTGATAGTTTACATGAGAGAACGTTGGTTTTACACTCATTGTTTCATTACATCCATTACAGTCTCCTCCGTGCATCATCATTCAACAATATTTGCTTCTCTTCCCTCTGTTTTTTTTTTTTTTTGGGTGTAGGGAGGCGTAGAGAATGTACACAGAAATACTCAGAAATATGTAATGATTTAAAAACCAAAGGGCACATTCTACAAGCCTGCCTCCTGGCCACCAGCACACAGCCTTTCTTTTTCCATGAGTCTAGAGTCTTCAGCTACTCTATCTCTCCATGTCCCCATCTCTGGGGTCGCTGCTTCTCTGGATCCCACAATGTTTTAAAGCTGATTGCGAGGTCTTTTCTCCTAAGGAGCAGCTGGTGGGTTTGAATCACTGATCTTTCAGTTAGCAGCCAGGTGCTTAGTCATTGCGCCACCAGCAGTTGAGGTTTAAATTAGATGTTCAAACCTTTAAAACAGTTTTTGGAATTCTATACATATTGGCTGTTATTAATACCCACCAATTACTACTACTATAACTTCACTTCTGCCCCAAGTATTGTCTCATTGAGACCTCTTTTATAATGTTATAAACCAGCAGCTAAGCCATAATTTTTGTTGAATTATTTTATAAAAAACAACAACAACACACACAACCAATTTTCCCAAGGTCTCCTCTTATGAAATTTTTTCAATGGGGTCTTCTGTTTATGAGCCAAAGGCTTATTTCTCTGAGATTACAAGCCCATTGAGAGCCAGAATCGCTTTTACTTCAAAAATTTCCGTGTCATCCCCATGGGATGCAAAATTTTTGTGTATTCATTTTATCAAATATTAGTTACAAAATACGAATCTAATGGTCTGTCTCGTCAGATAGCCATAGCAGTCTATGTAGATTAGACTATATTTATTTCTTCATTGACTTTTTAAAGTCAGTGAAGTGGCTGAAACTTGGAAGCTGAATTCTCCAAGTTCATGTCTGTGTCACTGCCGTCACTGACTGGAAAGTCATAGTTTTCTTTAACCAGAGGAATGTGCTGAAATAGTATTAGGTGTTGGTTAAAATTAGAATCAACTATTTCCATAACCACAATGACAGACACATTTAAAAAAATAATAATAAGTGTAAGAGCTCTCCTAGTTTTTGCTTGTGGGTTTGTGAGGTTTTAGATCCAGTTCAGCCAATTACAATTGGATTCTGTCCCTGGACTTGGCACGTGGTGTGCAAAGCAGACTTTCTAAACCTGGTTTAGCAGACATGGAAACATGTAACAAGAGAAGCCCAGAACCTTTAAGGATTATTATTAGGAGCAGAACAGTAAAAGGGAAGGCGGTACCACTGTCCCCTTACATTGTCTCTGCTTGTGTCCTCCCTTCCCAGTGCTGAGCCCCAGGGAAGGACTCAACATTGGTGTTATTTGCATTTAATAGCCCATTACTTGGGGTCCCTTCTCTCTAGCTCCTCCTTTACTAACAGCGAGCTTGCCAAGACCCCAGTACTGTAACGGTACACATGTGTTTCCAAACTACCATAGAAATTGTTCATCTTTTGAAGCTATTTATTTGCAGCTTATAGCTAATGTTTGCTGCCCCTTGAGAACCAGGGAAATGTGTAATCCAGACACGGTTTCCATGAAGAAAGAAGACTTCCCCAAAACCCGAAAGCTGTGATCTTAGAGACTGTTTTTGGGTGGGGAAGATGTGAGCAATACTTAGATATATTTTTGCAGGTTGCAGGATTGAGCTGTTAGTGCTTAATGTATGAGTATCTACAGTGATGAGGACCAGATAATGGACCTTCTGTTGGTCAACTAGAGTCCTGGTGTGGCACAGTGGGTTAATGTGCCAGACTGCAAAGCTGTTTGAATGTCAGGTCGGCAGTTCAAGTTCACCAGCTGCTCCTCAGAAACCCTATATAGGGTCAGAATTGACTTGACAGCACTTAACAACAGCAACATGAGCTGTCCCTAAGTTGACTTTTTGGACTTGAACGGTAACCCAGGGACTGCCTGTATTTGCTTTGGTCCAAGGTATTGGCACCCACTAGCATCTCTTTCCTTGTTGATGCAGTTTTGAAGCCCACATTGTCATTTCTCAATGACCACATCTTTTTAAAAAGGGAGATGTTAGTGACTGTAAGTTCTAGACTTTAAAGAAATGATGCAGAAGAGATTTATTTCACTGAAGGAATAAAAGATGCTCTTGGAAAGTTGAGTGTCTCTGGTGTATTAATGCATCTTGTTTGTAGAAAAATACTGGATGTGGCAGAGTCTTGGATTTTCCACCATAGCTGCTGCGTATGAGATATGATCAGTTTCAAGATTGCTCACCAGTAGTAGTAGAATGCTGTTGTTGTTGTTGTTAGGTGCTGTCGTGTCGGTTCTGATTCATAGAAACCCTTTGCATAATGAAACCAAGCACTGTCTGGTAGTGTGCTATCCTCACAACTGTTGTTAAATTTGAGCCCATTGATGCTGCCACAGTGCCAGTCCATCACATGGGGATCTTCTTCCATTTCTCTAACCTGCTACTTTACCAAGCATGATGTGCCCTGCTCCAGGGAGTAGAAGAATTGGTGATATTTAATTTTTGTGGCTTTTATTTATTTTATTATATTTTGAGCAAGTTTTTCTGAAAAGTTAAAAAAATATAATGACATGGCAGCTTCTAACTTGTAAATAGTTGCATTTGTATTTGAAACTTTATCCAGCAGCTGTTAGAAAACAGAAGACATTTTCCCTTTATGATGCTATCAATTAAAAAACAAAACGAAACACCAAGTGTATCTAATAGAAGTATGAATATGGTGGTGGTGGTGGTGGTAACGGTTGTGTGCTGTAGAGTCGGTTCTAGCTCATAGTGACCCTGCATAAGGTTTCCGGGGCTATAAATCTTTATGGGAGCAGAAAGCCTTATCTTTCTCCTGCAGAACCATTGGTAGTTTCAAACTGCTGACTGTGAAAATAGTACCCTGGCTAACCTCTGTGCTCCCAGAGCTCCTTACGAATATGGTAGGATGTATCTAATAGAAATACAAGTATGGTTGTTATTGTTGTTAAGTGCTGTTGAGTCAGTTCTGACCCATAGCAGCCCTGTATAGGGTTTCTGAGGAGCAGCTGGTGAGCTTGAATCACCAACCTTGCCGTTCAAACGACTTTGCAGTCCAGCACATTAACCCACAGTGCCACACCAGGACTCCACAAGTATGGTCGGGTGTATCTAATAGAAATATGAATATGGTTGTTGTTGTTAAATGCTGTTGAGTGGGTTCCAACCCATAGTGAGACTGCATAGGGTTTCCAAGGAGCAGCTGGTAGGACGTATCTAACAGAAGTGCTAGTGTGGTAAGAGTACTCCATGGTGGTGAAATCCACTGACTTTTTCTGAATCCTCATAAAATATGCCCAACACTAAGGTGGAGCACTTCATTTTGCTTAGCAGTTATAATAGAAGAGAAATCAAAACCTCTTCCTCCAATCCTACTGGGGAAGAAGAGTTTGAGAGAGGAGTAGAATGAATTCACAGCCAAAAGAAATCTTAAAAAAAGAAAGAAAAAAAAAAAAAATTAGACCATACCTCACGTTGTGGTGGTACATGGCAGAAACATGCAGGTTTTGAAAAATATTTAAAGGTAGAATTTGATTGTGTAATTGATTAACTCTGCATCATCGTAAGTAATTGCCGGATTTCATGGCAGGGCAAGAATATGGTTATCTCCAGTCCTAAGATAAATAAATATCAAGGAAACCTGCTGGTCCCCATGGTTACCAGGAGCCCTACTCAAGAGGATTCTTATCCTGAGTGAGCAGTCTCAGGATCTTCCTGTGTTATAATTCAGCCATTTGGTATTTGGTCTCTTTCTTGAACCAGCAAAATAAATTTCTGTAAAATTAATATAATTTACAGGATGATCCCCTGCCACAGTGCATGCATGTGTATGTGTCCCTAGACTCCAGCTTCCTGCCACTCTGTGTTATAGGAGAACTCTGTGTTTTTGACAATATTCAATTCTTTTAGGAGCTATTTACATAGCTGGGGCTGGTTAGCAGAGAACTGAGGGACTAGACTTATAAGCATTTTGTCTAGGAAATATTTTTTTAGTTATCATGAACTGCCTGTCTAATAAAACCTCAATTAACTAGGATTATTTGGTGAAGAATAGTTTCTGGTTAATTGCATTTTTAAAACACTGAAGGTCAAGCCTTACACCGGATTTTGAAAATACGTCAATGTTTCTTTGATTTAATCTAGGACAGTTCCTTGGAACATCCTTACTATGTTATTCGGAGCTACACTTGCTAAAATTTCAAAGGCTTTAGACTTGGCTGCTGGGTTCTGCAAGTTTTTTTTGTGTGCAATAAATCCCTTTATATGTCTTTTTTTTTTTTTTTTTTTCCCTTGCATCTTTCTCAGAGATTGTGAGTGAAAAAGTCATGTAATCATGCCAGGTATCAATGTTGTGTGCTGTCGAGTCATCATGACCCTATAGGACAGAGAACTGCCTCTTCACAGAATCAGATTGCCAGCTCTTTTCTCCCACAGAGTAACTTGGAGGTTTGAACATCTGACCTTTTGGTTAGCAGCCAGTCACTTAACCATTTTGCCACCGGGGTGCCTAAAAAGACTAGTGATTTTATAATCTTATCATTTGAGGGTTTACAAATAGATTAGAAAATATATAAACAAAAATGAGTAGTCAGTATACTGTTAAAGTTAACATACTGCCATCAAGTTGGTTCTCACTCATAGTGACCCCATGCACAACAGTATAAAATGTTGTCCTGTCCTGTGCCATCCTCACAATTGTTGTTATGTTTTAGCCCATTGTTGTTGGCACTGTGTCAGTGCATCTCATTTCAGGGGGAGTCTTTCTCCTTTTTGCTGATCCTCCGCTTTACTGAGCATGATGTCCTTCTGTAGGGGCTGGTCCCTCTTGATAACATGTCCGAAATATGTGAGAGACATCTTACCATCTTGGCTTCTAAGGGGCACTTTGACTGTACTTCTTCCTACACAGATTTATTTGTTCTTCTGGCAGTCTATGGTACTTTTAATGTTCTACTCCAACACCATAATTCAAATAGGTTACTATGTGGGCTCTTGTGTACAGTCCAGGCAATACATGCATCCATCAGATATTTATTGAGCACCTACTATTTGTTTTCTAGGTCACATTTTGGGGTTTTAATATCAGTAATGATGGCACAGCATAAACTATGGACTTCTCTGCATAAATCTTATTTTCTAAAAGCAAGGGATACTTATCACAGAGGAAATTTGGTCTGTTTTCCAGGTTTGATATTTGTGTTTTAAGTATTTGTAAATTTTCCAGCTTTTTTCTTTTCTACTCACTATTTAAAAATAAAGTGTTTAATAAAATTAAAATTCTAGACTTTTCTTGAATCATAAGTTGTAAATATTAAAGAATGCAGAATTGTTTTGAAAATAGGTAGAAAACCTAGGTAAAAATTTAATTTAATTTACCAGTAAATTTCTAATACTGATTTCAGATATTAAGGGCACTATAGTGGTTCAGGAGTCTTGGTGTGATACTGTAGGATAAGCACGGGACTGCTAACCACAAGGTTCGTGGTTCAAACCCACCAGCCGATCCTTGGAGACCCTATCCAGGGTCACTATAAGTAGTAACCAACTTGATGGTACTTAACAGCATAGATGATAATGTAACTTTGTCTTTAATTTGAAGCAGTATCAGTGATAATAGTGAAAGCAAAGAATAGTAGGAAATCATTTAAGGTTTTTCTACCTACATTTGAGGCAATTCTGAATTCTTGAATATTTTCAATTTATGATTAAAGAAAAGGACAGCATTTTAATTTTATGAATTAACAATGTATTTAAAGAAATACTGAATACAAGAGAAGAAGTTAGAAATTTTATGAATATTTTAAGCACAATTATCAAGCCAGGAAATCAGAACTACTAGAGAGAGATCAGTCTATTGGAATCCTAGAGTTAGCAAGTCAGCAAGTAAGCTTTTTAGCTCTTTAAGCCTAGTTGTTTAATTGGTGTTGAAGCATTAAAACCATACCAGCAACACTTAATCACAAGAGCCTATTTTCCAAGATACGTGCTGATCGTGCAAGAAACAATGAATAATACTGAGATAATAATCATATCATTGACTTATTGTATGTCTACTTTAGATTCAGATTGCGATTGTATGGTATATGTGTATGTATGTGTTTATATATGAATGTGTATGTATGTGTGTACATATGTACGGCTGTCTTGCTTGCAGTTTCTGTAATTTGCCTGCAAAACAAGCAGTCATGTCGATGCCTATGAGCTAAGTTAGATTTGCTAGAAGCTAATGTTTTTGATGTCGCTTGAAAATAAAATGAGGGAGTATAGAGGATATTGTGTCAAGGTGTATAGGGCAGAGGTATTTACGATAGCTACATTTATGTGCTTTCACTCTTCATCCTTCCCATTGCAATGGCGGAAGAGAAACAGATTCATAGGAAAAGGCATCCTTATTGGGACAGAAGTACTGAGAAATTTCTGGAAGATATCTGGCAGTTGGGGTCAGGACAATCCTCGCATGATAGTCTTCTCATAAAGAGAAGATGATGAGGCTACAAAATAAGTGTGAGCCAGCTGCTGGGTGGGTGGCACCTTGAACAAGTCTCTGAGTTCAGCGTCCACGGTATGGAGAATAGGAATGACTGCCGTGGGATAAAGAACGTAAAGGGATTGTAGAACCCAGTTTTTGAGTGAACCCATTCAAATTGAATGAACCCATTTTTCATTCTCCAAAAAAATTTGTGGAAAATGAAACTAAAAGATAATAGAATTTTTCCGTGAACTTTTTAAAGCCCTCTTGTATAAATAGTTGGCTGATACTTGTTCACTGCTCAAAATCATGATAGAACTCTATAAAAAAAAATAATAAAAAAATTTTTTTCTGGCCTTAAGTGCCATCGAGTCAGTTCTGACTGATAGCGACCCTGTATATAGGGTTTCCAAGGAGCAGCTGAGCTGGTGGGTTTGAATTGCTGGTGTTGTGTTTTGCAGTACAGTGCTAATGCTACAGTGCCACACCATGAGTCCAGTGCCTCATAGTGGTGCTCAATTGAGTTCAGATGGAAAAGCAAAGGGAAAAAAGTCCAAATGATTCCCCGCTGTTCAAAGAGAAAGGGGGGAATGAAAGAGAAAGGCTGCCCCTCCAAAAGAAGAAAGATTACACCTGTTGTAAAACTTTCTGTATTTGACAGCTCTGAGGCCCCTATTGTCTGTTTATCTCCTCATGACCTCTAATTCCCACTTACCCCGTGTTTGCATTTCAATCCTTCCCATTTTAAATAGGAGCCTGGTGTAGAAACACCTCACACTATGGTGGAGGGCCCGCAGGAGGTACCTGTGCCAACAGCAGATACAATTAGATCAGCAAGCACTGGCAGACATTTAAGGTAAATGAGCAGCATGAAAGAAAGACCTAGACAAACAGATAAGCTGCCTCCACAGCAAACAAGAGTCACTGTAGATCCCTTGTGCTTATTACATATATTGTAACTGTGTGCTGTTGAATCAATTCCCACTCAAAGCAACCCTGTATAGGGTTTCCAAGAACGACTGGTGGGTTTGAACTACCGACCTTGCAGCTACCAGTTCAGTGCTTATCCTACAGTGCCACACCAGGCACTAAAACTTTGTGGTTACAAGTCTGGCTGCTATTCTGAAGGTTAGCTGTTCAAAATGACCAGTGGTTCCATGGGAGAAAGATGAGGCTTTCTGCTCCCATAAAGATTTATAGCCTGGGAAACCCAGGGTTGCTGTGCATCAGAACCGACTCCACGGCACATTAACCACCAACCTTATAAAGACAGCAAATAATGTGGAGAAGGATATCTACCAAACTGTATCTACTGTTAACAGTATCTTCCTTTGGTGAAGATGGATATAAGAAGTGCTATCCAAAGCACTGTAGGATCAACATTGGACTGCTGATCAGCAGGTTGGTGGTTCAAACCCACCAGCCACTCCTTGGAAGCCCTATATAGGGTTGCTGTGAATCAGAACCAACTCACCAGCACTAATCAACACCATCTAAAAACTTCTACCCCTTATATGTTGATGCTATGTCATTGATTGTAGTGACCATTTTAAATATGTTTAAGAAAAATAGGAGGCCCTGGTGGTATGGTGGTGAAAAGCACTTGGCATTTTGAACCCACACAAGGTCAGCAAGTGGTTCAAGCTCACCAGTCATGCTTCGGAAACCCTATACAGGGTCATATGGGTCAGAACCCACTCAGTGGCACTTAACAACAGCTACTCTGAGGAAGAAAGATGTGTCAGACTGGTCCCATAAAGATGGACAGCCTTAGAAACCCTATGGGGCAGTTCTACTCTGTCCTGTTAGGTTGCTAAGAGTTGATACTAACTTGACGCCAGTGGGTTTGGAATTGCCTGTCCTCTTCTCATCTTGAGAGCATGAAGACAGCCTGCCCAAGTTCTATGTCAGTACAAAGTTTTGTCAGCCGCAGCTCATCCTGAGAGTGTCTCAGGCATATTAACAAAACTAAAAGAGTTACCACTAGGACATATAAAAGACATTAGCTGTATTCTTGTGATAACAACAAAGAATTTAATGGTATTTAAATGAACATCATGTGGTTACTAATGAATTAGCAAAGTAAATGTGTAGCAGACCTGTTCCTTCCGCCCGAATTTAGGAAACCAGATGTGGGAGCTCTAGTTTGGCCTCAGAACAGGAGCGAGAATGAAAACTTGAACTAAAAAAAGTCCTGGCATTTACAATATTATAAAAAAGTCCAGGTTTATTGGTCAGAAAGAGACTGGAGGAACCCAAGACTATAACCCTTGGTTGCCTGTCAAGTCTGGCACTGAACTGACTCAGTTTCTGCCAAGCAGTAGATAGGTGGGGAGTGGAGGGGGCAGAAACTTGGGAGGTATGAACACTGGAATGGTCAACCATTCACAATCAAAAGGGTAGCATTTCTTACAGACAAAATGCAGAAGCATTGTGAAAGCAGGAGGAAGAGAAATAAGAATCACAAGGTAGACATGGGATAACTGATGTTACTTGGTGGAGATTGCAATCATTGAAATGAAACAAAATGTATGGTTTGTTGAATGTAAAACTGATGATCTGCTCTATTCAATTCCCAATAAAAAGTTTTAAAAAATAGTCTTGGAGTTGATTTAACCATGGTAGAGATTGATGAGGATACTCAGAAAAAGGGGACAGGGCAGAGGATAGGTCTAACACAGTGGCACATAAGGCTAGCAATAGGGAATGCATTTAAAAAGAGAAGTAGACATGTATGGGTGGGCTGGGATTGGGACAAAACAAATTAGAGCATTTGGGTTTATTAATTTTTTTTTCTTTGAAAACCAAAAACTTGCACCACAGTGCTCAGGCAGGTTCTAGGAGGACTTGGGTTTACTGCCACAGTTTATGATACACCCGAACATAAACTTTCCTAGAAGTCTTTGGCGTCTTAACTGACTTGTCTGTTGTACTTGAGCCAAGAATTTAACAGCCTGCTTGCATGCACAAGGCTACAGATGCTTCTCTTCAACTCTGGCTGTCTGTGTTGTGTGTGTGCATGTGTATTTAAAAAGCTAAAAAACAATCACATAAACGTAAAAAACCTTGTTGATTACATGCTATGATGATGAGCCGTGGCCTAAACTTGGGGAGTCATATTTAGCATTACTTTCCACATTGGATAAAAATGTTGTTTTCGGGAAACAGTTTATGGAGTAAAAAATAAATAACCCCAGGGAAAATTATCACCCTCCAAGCAAAAGCGAGTTGTTATGGATCAGTGTATGAACAGAATATCTGATTTTAAAACACAACAAAAATTACAGATGGGTGGGGATGGAAAGGCAACTAACTGTATTATGTAGCTGGCCAAGTAATAGCTGGCTATGTCAGGAAGTGGAGGAAAACAAAATCTGAAGTGCATTGTATTATTTTTAATCCTTCCATCTTGTTTGCCATTTGCCTCAAACATTGCTGTTGTTTCTTGAGACCCTTGTGTTACTTCCTCACCAGCTTTGCTCCCTCTGTGGACCTATTTCTGGGGAAACCTGGGGAGGTTGGGTGATATCTGTGCTGCTCTGATAGTCTTTCTTGGTGGTGTTGTCTACAAGTTACTGGTATAGTGAATGCATTTTCATCTGTACTCCCCTCCCTTTTTCTACTGTCATGTGGTGGTGGTGGCGGCGGCGGGGGAAGCCAGTAAAAATGAACATCTGTGAAAGGAACTGCCCTGATTTAAGGAGGAAGTTTATTGGATTTATGATCTCCCTTCTCTACTCAAGTACAAACTGGAGACAAACTGGGAAGAGAAATCTTGCTGCACAGTTTTTCAAGGGTCAGGGGCTGGGGTGGGGTGAGGTGGGGCGAGTGGGGGTGCTGCCACAGCCGGAAAAACATTTTTTATTAGAGTGGCTGTTGGCCTGCCAGGATGCTGTTGTTTTTTCTCCTGATTGTGAAAGGACAGTGGGTGTGAATTGTTGGCTGGAATTGCCTGTCCTCTTGAGGACTTACCAGAGTTAAGCTAAAGTGGCCTCACAAAATCTCAGCCTCTTAAACCCCACCTGCCAACTCCAAAAGTTCTGCCTTATTTATCCCCATTTCTTAAAGCTATTTTAACATCATGTAATGTATTTTAATTTAGAATTATACTGTTATAAATAAATATACATTTTTACTTATACTGTGAGAAACAACAGATTGCTTTTCAAAAAAATTAGTAGCACAACACATTGTTTCTGTTGAAGGGGGTTTGTGAATCACTGAAGTTTGGTAACTCTTGATATAGGCTTGGCCCTTTCTATTAAAGTCATGATATTGCATAATTATATTTCTTCTTTTCATCAGCCTCCCCTCAAACTCAGAATATTTTCCTTTCTTTTCTTTAATTTCTTCATGGTATAATTTCTACCTCTAATAGCAACTGTGGCGCTGTGGAATAATGCATTGAACTGCAGCTGCAGTGTTGGTGGTTCAAATTCACCAGCCACTCCTTGGAAACCCTATTCAGGGTCACTCTGAGCTGGAAGCAACTTGAAGGCACTTAACAGCAACAACAACTGATCTAGATTAAAGCAAAGCTCATGGTTAGCCTATAAAAACAGGAACTTCAGAGAAGATTTTTGTAAGATCATTTTCTAAAATAGCATCGTATCAGAAATACTTTAGTAAAGCAAGGAAATTAGTTTCAATATTTTTGACTTTGCAGTCTCAGTACATGACATGCTCTGTTGTCATGACAGTTTTGGCTTTTATAAATGAGAATGATCTTATATATCAAGTGTTTTGAAATGACAACATTTTTTCCTCTTATTGTAGCTAATGCTTTGTAAGTGGGGTCTCAAGTACAACATGGAACCAGCAAGATCCTCTTTTCATTAATGTTTCATCATTTCCCATATTTTTATTGAATTAATCAGAGTTGAGTCAGTCTGGGAACTAGCATTTTGAAAGCTCTTGTGTCTAAGGGTATTTTTGGTGAATCAACCTTTTCCTTTCTAACCCTAAATGTTTTTCAGGACTTAAGTAGATTGGATATTATTCTTTTATTTTGCTTTATTAAACTTCTTAATTGGAATTTTTGTTAGTGTAGAAGCAATTTTTAATGAGTGGTGATGAAAATAGCGGATATGTTAGTACTTGTTCTATTGTTCTTCCATACCACTTTGGGCAATATTATTTCTTTACCTCCTTAGCAAATTTCATGGAAACAAGAATTAGTTACCAACTACTGCCCCATTTGATGCTAGCCATATTTGTGCATAGACATAATAGATGCCTACTTCTAAGTCTTGGTGTGGCGCTGTGGGTTAATGCGCTGTGGGTTAATGCGCTGCATTGCAAAGTTGATTTGAACCTCAAGGTCAACAGTTCAAGCTCACCAGCCACTCCTCAGAAACCCTATACAGGGTTGCTATGGGTCAGAACCAACTTGGCCTTTAACAACAACAGTATTTCCAAGTCTGGAGTCCTGGTGTGACACTGTAGGATAAGCACTGGACTGCTAAACCTAAGATCTGTTGAAACCCACCAAACACTTCTCAGCAATCCTATACAGGGTTGCTATGAGTGGAACCGACTCGACGGCACTTTAACAACAACTTGGAAGTCTTAACAATGTATGGATAGATCAGAACGAGGACCATCATGAATTAGATAATTACTAGAATTTTCACTGTAAGAAAGAGTAAGAGTATGGGATTGTGCAGCCTATCAGAGCCATGGAGACTTATAGGAACAAACGACTGTTGTGCAGTTACAGAAAATGTACTTGATGAAGAGGAGAAACTGGAACATTGAAACTGTTTTCTCACCAGATCCATCTTCATTCTAAATCCAGCTTTTTATATGCCTCTAATTTAATACCATTTTCCCTTCACAAGATGAAGTTCACAATTCTGATATGACCTGCTGTCTGTAAAGAACGAAATGGATGCCCTTTAAAACTCATCCGTTATAATATGCTAGAAGAAGGTGGTGCTCTAGAAAGGAATAAACCAAAGGGCTGTTGAAACAAATGATAGCAGTCATTTTTAATTTGGGTTAGTGTTTAGGATCCTACAACATTTAAAAAATAAAAAAAAAACATAAGAACTCATTCCAGATATTTCCTTAACCATTTGGCTTATGTAGCTAATTTGCTTGGTATATACATTGTTGTTGTTAAGTGCCGTCGAATCAATTTCATTTCATTGTGACCCTGTTTAGGGTTTCCAAGGAACAGCTAGTGGGGTTTGAACCACAGACAGCACATAGACTTGGTAAAACAAAAGAAAATCAGCTCTTCACAATAACAACAAAGCAAGAAAGGCAATTCACAGTATATGGTTAAGTTTGGAGCAGCAGTGTTTCCTGGAGGGACCCTTTAACCATGCACAACAGGAATGTCTGCAGCACTGAGTCATTCAGACCCAGGCTGTTCTCTGGAAAACTGAATGATAAACGAGGGTCAGCCAAGTGTTAGGCAAGAGGAAGGGGACCATCTTCAGGAAGCTGTGAGTTTTTCCTTTTGTATGATCAGTGTTTTGTTGGAACCAAAATTATAAAAGTCCTTTGACCTCAGTGTTATTGTAGTTCATATTTCACCCTCTGGGTCTGACCTCAAACAATTAAGTGTCTTTTTAGTAGCTAGAGACACAGTTGACAAAAAACAAATCAAATTCAGAAGAAGCCTAATTGTAAAGCAAGGTTTGTAATATGCACAAAATAAATGGAAGCAAAATTTGTAAGGAAACCACCATTACAGCATCTTTGTAAACAAACAAAAGCCTGTCCCCAAAGCCCAAACCCACTGCTATTAAGTAGATTCCAATTCACAATGACTCTTTATGGTAGTAGACAGCCTTGTGTCTTTCACAAAGCTGCTGATGGGTTTGAACTGTGACCTGTGGTTAGCAGCCCAATGCCTAGCCCAGAGAGCCACCAGTACTCTTACATATCCTAAATGTATGGCTTTCTATAAAGCAATAAGCATGAAAATGGACCTTTACTTATTCGTAACCTGAGCAGGATGGAAAAAGTCAATGCCCCTTTTTAGATAGGAGAACTGAGAATTAACTCTTAAGAGCTTTTCTTGTTTGGGAACTAGGTACGTTATGTTTCCATAAGCCTGGCTGGACAGTGAATGTCTGCCTATTAGAAAAATATTAGTGATGAGAATGCAGATCTTAGAAGACCATACTCAGAACCTCCCTTTCGGCACATTAGAATTCAAGTTGCAAAGCTGTTGAGATTCCAGAAAAAGAAAATGAATTAATGAATCAGTAAGAATTGGTGTTGACAAGATTTTCCAAATTATGAAGACTGCTTTCCCTCTCTGCAGGCCTTCGAGTTGTTGCTTTTAGGGGATGGCAGAGTGTTTGGGTTGTTGGGGCACTTGATGTCCAGAACCTTATGTAACACTGTTCTAGAATGTTTTACACTCAAGGTTAATCTAACTTCTAAATAAATGACATCACTGGAATGCAGAGACATGAGAAGAGGACCTGGTTTCTGAAAGGATTTCCTGACTTATTTGTAGATTACTCAGGACATAGCTTTTACCCAAGGTGTGAATCTTTTACCACTGAATCGGTTTCTAATCTATGTGAGAAAACTTATGTAAATACTGGCTGGTGACAATCTCCCTTCCATGTTTTTGTGATTCTAACAAGATTCGATTCTCTTGTCTTAAACCTAGAGTATGTCTGGACCCACAAAAACACACATTCATGTGTGCATATATTAGCTAGCAGTGTATTGAGTTATAAGTCTTGTTTTTGTTATTTTGGTAATCTGATGCTTTGTGGTTTTCTTAATACTGGTTTCTGGAGAATTTAAGTTGTATTCTGCTGCCAGAAAACCAAACCTGGATCCACTAAAGATTCATCTGAGTTTCACTCTCATGTTCCCACCAGCCCTGAGGAAGCTAGTCTGCTTTCTCTTTTGCACAGTCGGGGGAGAGGACATTGACCTATGAAGCAATGTTGGGTTTCCTTTATTAAAGCTCACCCGATGTTAATAAAAGCAGAACAGTGAATTAGTGCTGACTTCAGAGTGGGACAACTTGGGTGGGGGAATCTCTGAAGATAGCATGTTATTATAGGAACCAACCAGGGAAAAATTGACAAACCATGATAAGAATCCTTGGACATTTCTGGCCCACCAAGAGAGCATGCGGGTGAGAATTAAATTGTCCCTTCAAATAAACTTAGATTAAGAAATCAGTTTGATTCTATTCCCACAACATGAATTTTATCAAAAAGAAAAACAGGACTGACCTCAGATAAAAATTTATTGATGGATAGAATTTGTTATTCTTCTGCATTCCCCCTCTTCTTTCTACTTAGGTCCACACTTGGTTGACTGCCTCTTTCTACCCCCTCAAAATCTTTTCTTAGATGCCACCTGAGATCTGTTGTACTAAAGAATCTATGTTGTTGTTGTTGTTAAGTGCCACCGAGTCGGTTCTGACTCAATAGTGACCTTCTCTAGGGCTTCCAGGGAGCGGCTGGTGAGTTTGAACCGCCAACCTCGTGGTTCAAACTGACCGTGAAGTCCAGTGCATTATCCTGCAGCATCACACCAGGACTCCAAAGACTCTGTAGCTGCTAACTATTTCAAATATGTGTCCTACCCTGCACCATACCCCAAGACCTAACAATGCTTTAAAAGCAGAGCTCTACACCCAGATGTCAACAGGGGTCTGGGTTTAAGTAGAAGGGAGTGATGGAGCCTGACTTACCAGGCAGACACAAAGCTCTAGCCAAGAGATCATGGAAATTTGAATTTCTTGCATGAAATCTTGCACATTTCATATGATATTTTGTATTTTTAAAAGTCTTGTGGGCAGTCAAAACAATAGATGTCCTTATTGCCTCTGTAATCAAACCATGTTAGTTAGGTCAGTAGTTCCCACATAGAAGTTCACTATGTAATATGCTTTTCTTCAAGCTAAGGACATTTAAAGACTTTGTTTCATTCTCTCATTTTTATTTTTTTTTTTCACTGTACTCTCTTGTTGCTGAAACAATGTCATACTTTTAATAAAATGACTTGGGGGTTGTTATTGCTAAGTGCCATCGAGTCAGTTCTGACCCACAGCGACTCTGTGTAGATATTCCGAGGAGTAGCTGGTAAGCTTGAACCACTAATCTTGCAGTTCAAACCAACTTTGCAGTCCAGCGCATTAGCCCACGGTACTTGTGGGGAGGTCTTTTACCTATATTCAGTGAAACCAAAGCATGAACTCCTTTAGAAAGATAGTTTGGAAAATATTTATCTGATTTTTCTAAAAGATGTGCCTTGTAATTTAAAAACATAATTATTTATGAGCTGATACTGAGAACTCCAGAAGGGTTAATGGAAGTGGTAACCAAGGTTCCATTCATTTAAAAATTATCTTGAATGAGCAGCCAGTACAGAGGTTCCAACCCAAACCTGGAGTTTGCTCAGTTGGCCTAGAAAAGAAATTCCCTAGGCAGTCTACGGTGGGAGGGTTTTAGGAATATTTACTTAGAAACCAGCAAAGAGTGTGATTGTGTTTCTGGCTTTAGCAAGTTGAATATTCTGTTTCACTATTATAACTTTGTCTAGGTTTTTTTTTTTCTCTCTCTGAAAATTAATTGCCTGAACTCCTACATCTAGGAGGACAATAATTGTGAATATGAGTCTTGTGAATGCACACACTGTACTATTTCTCCATTGGAGCCTTGTGTACCCCTGTGATTTAAATCTTGGCCGAAAGGTACAGTGTGCACTTTGAATGTGATTCCAATGTTCTAGTCCATTTACCTGTCCTAAATCATAGTTTCCTAAGAGAGAAACTAGGATCTGTTTGTGTAATAGCAAGTATAGAAAGGGACATCGTTCTCACTATCATGCTTCAGTATTTAAAAGTTAGCCTGAGTAAGGCAGAGATGAGGATATATATATGTAATAATTTAAACAACCAAAGGCCACATTCTGTAAGCTTGCTTCCTGGCCACTAGTATTCAGTCCTTCTCTTTTCGTGAATCTAGAGTCGTCAGCTGCTCCCTCTCTCCATGTCCTTATCTCTGCGTCCATCTCTAGCGTCCCTGTGTCTCTGGATAGGGTCCTACATTCCGCTTGTGCTCTTCAGAATCCTATCACAATTAATCCTGCTAACAGTTACTCACAATTGAGTCATAAAATCCTATCACTGTCATTCCCCGACTCTTTCATCAGATCCATCTGGAAAAGAGAGAAACTATTTAGTGGGATTCTACCTTAACCCCCTCATCCTGAAATTAAACATAATCGTGAAAGCTTATAAGCCATTCATGCCTTTACATTGTTATCAAGTTGGATCTGACCCGTAGTGACCCTGTATAGGGTTTCTGAGGAGCGGTTAGTGAGCTTGAACCACCGACATTGTGGTTCAATCTGACTTTGCAGCCCAGTGCATTAACCCAAAGAGCCACACCAAGCACCCCCATGCCCATTTTTGATAGCCAATGTCTAAATTTCTCATCTGTATCAACCCAGTACACCGAAGAAACAAGGTTGTTCCTTGACATTCCTTCCATTCCAAGAATCCTTCCATTCCAGTTGGAATTTTGAGTCACTGCATTTATAGGTAAGATTCTACTACTTTAAATGGTAGCAATTTCAGCATGACGTTTTTAAGGTTCATCCATGTGGCATGTATCAGTACTTCACTTCTTTTTATGACTGAGTAGGAGTCCTGGTGGGCACCATAGGATAAGCACTCGATGTCAAGGTAGTTTGAACCAATGACACTTAACAACAACAACAGTACTCCATAGTACATATGAAGGGGCTTCAAAAAGTTTGTGGAAAAATGCATTATCTTTTAATTCGATTTGCCACAAACTTTTGAAAGCCCCCTCATATACCGTATGTTGTTCATCCTTTCATCTTGATGGGCATTTCATTTGTTTCGACATTGTGGCTATTGTGAAAAGAGCTTCAGTGAGCAGGTTTCTTTTGCCTTCCTATTGTCAGTTCTTCTGGGTATATACTTTGGATTAGGATTGATAGGTCATAGGGTGGTTTTATGTCTAATTTTTTGAGAAAATACCGAACTGTTTTCCATTTTACATTGCTCTATCACTCTTCAAACCAATTGTTTTTCATTCTTGTGATCATTGTCATTCTAATGGAGGTGAGGGTGATGTCTTACTGTGGTTTTGATTAGTATCTTCCTAAGGACTCCTTATATGGTGTAGGATCTGAATTTCTAATCACAAGGTTGGTGTATCAAACCCACCAGCTGTCCCGACTTAACAACAATAACAATAATAAAAGTTTTCTCTTGAAATCCCTTTGAGGTAGTTAGTAAACCAACACCAATTGCCGTGTTGTTGATTCTTACTGATGAGGACTCCATCTTTGATGGGTAGAACTGTGCTCCATAGATGCTTTCAATGACTGATTTTTTGGATGGTGGTCAATAGGCCTTTCTTTTGAGGTACCTTTCAGTGGACTTGAACTTCCAAATTAATTTTTTTGTGTAAGCAGCTGAGTGTGTTAACGGTGCACACTACTCAGGAACTCTGATGTAGATATTGGCATCCTCATTTTTATAGATGCAGAAAGTAAAGGTCAAAAGAGTTAAGTGATTTTCCAGTGAATATATTTAGTGTGGATTACATGTGGGGCTGCTAACCACAAGTCAGCAATTCAAATCCATCTACTGCTCTTTGGGAGAAAGATGAGGATTTCTGCACCTGTAAAGATTTATAGCTTGTTGTTGTTAGGTGCTGTCGAGTTGGTTCTGACTCATAGTGACCCTGTATAGGGTTTCTAAGGAGCAGCTGGTAGGTTTGAACTGCCGCCCTTGTGAGTCGCAGTCCAGTGCTGATCCTACAACACCTATCTATCTAGGACTGCTTTGAGTTGGATCCAGCTCGATGACACACACCAGCAGCAGCATACAGGAAGTAGGTTGCTGTTCTAGGCTATAAATTCAAGTTGATTTGCTTCTTGTACTTTTTTTTTCTTTGTCTCTGAAGATTCTACATAGAATATCACACCATTTGTCCATGCTTCTGCTACTATGAGCGGTACTTTCCATGTTTCATGATGACCCAAACAGTAGGGAGGCACTTTTGTTCTCACTTTCAATTAAAGACACTGAGACTCAAAGACGTTTCATTACTTGCCAAAATTTACTGCTGGGACAACATGGCACCTAACAATAACAACAACAATCTGGAACTTGAATCCAGGTGTGTTGTTGTGTGCTGTTGAGTTAGCTCTGACTCAACAGCACTCTCTACAGAAGCAGAAAGCTGAATCTTTCTTTTGCTGAATCCAGGTATAAGTGATTCCAGTCACAAAACTTGTCAGAGCAATTTATGGAATGACCAGATGATACAGTAAAATTATGGTGTTGTTTCAAAAAAAGTAAGCCTTGGTAATACAGCTTTGTGTTAGTATATTTTGATAAACCCTATTTATTTAGAAATCATGCATTGTATTTGTGGTACCTCTCTATTACACAGTATCTCTATTGCTCAACCATGTGGAATGACAGAGACTATATTGTGCTTGCCGTTTATAAATATATATATAGACGAGAGCAAGAATGAATGGATGTTTGTCAATGGGCCAGCTGACTAGGATAGAACACCATAGCAGCACTAAGCCACTAGACTCACGAGTTAGGAAAGTGTGTGAACTGCATTTCAGGGTCTGATTTTAAAAGCTATTTTAGAAAGGAGAGGTAGTAGTAGATAGATTTTTTTTTTTTTTTTCTAAAGTCACAAATTGGAAAATCTCTTGATACTGTTACTTCTCTTTAAAGACTAATTTCAGACAACAGTTCATTTGTACTTGGAGTTGAATTTCCCTCTGAAAGAAGACAGATACGAATCTGAAACACTTCAAGTTGGCAAAATGTTGGAGGGGACGTTAGGTTACTGGATAAATTGTATTATCTTTGGGGTCCTTAAGACTTGAGGTTTAGTTCTCAAGTAGGGTATATTTGTTCACGTGAGTTGGGTTCAATTTATCCCCTAAGTGAAGAGGGTGGAGCTGGTAGGGAAAAGGAGAATGAAAAGATTAAATGGCCACGGCAGTATTTTGGAATTTCTCCACATACTTACAGCTCTTTTGGAGAAGCATAACACTGCTTAGTAGGAAACAGAAACGTGTTTACATCCAGAACATGTTGAGTGGGTGTACAGAGTTCAGCAGCCAGGGTCATGTCCCCCAGGCCTACTGTTGTGGTTTATGCAGCTGAGAAGCACAAGGAATCAGTACAGTCAGATTCTCCACCACCTCCTCCCCTTTTTTCCCTCTTTCTGCTTGCATTTTCATTCTTTCTTCCTGCCCACAGCCCAGTATAGCACTTAAAATTGAGTGGTACACACCCTAAGGCCTGCTTCCCAGAAATTTGTTGTCTATAAATGTAGGTGTGTGCTCACCCTGGTAGTTGTTTTTGTTGTTGTTGATGTTGTTATTTCGCTTGGTGCCTACAGTGCAAATGTGACTATGCTTCCTAGTTTTAGATTGGGAGATCAGTTCATATACTTGAGTATCACTTACGCCTAGAACACACCACTGTAGTGTGGGAACATAAAACCAGGAATCATTTAGGTAACATGGGTTTTATTTCATATGAACCTTCAAAATTCTCCTGGATAGGAGGAACAATGAAGATTGAAACCTTGTACCCCAAACAGGAGCTACTGCTTACTGAAGTGTTTATAGAGTCATGTTTGGGACATATATTTGTGTATACAATACATATTTTGTTTAGTTTCTTTAGTAAGTTATTTAATGTCCTAATAGTTTTACATTGCGTGTATTAAATCTGAATATTTTGGTTTTGCTGATATTGTGGTAACTTTTATTTAATGTGTGAACATTTTGTGTGTTGTGTGTCCATCCATGTTCTGAGCATCAGACAGTAATCCAAGTAGGTCACAAGACTTGCCCTGCCATTGGCAAAAAGGCCGCTAATATGTGAAATGATTGTTTGATTTGGTTCCCCAAACAGGTGGAGGTAAAACATAGAAAACACACTGCTAAGTAAGATGTATTGTGGGAGAAAGATGAGACTTTCTACTCTTGTGAAGAATTTAAAGGCTTGGAAACTTATACAGGGTCCCTGTAAATTGAAACTGAATCAGTAGCTCTTAACAACAAGTATGCATGTAATATATGCAAGACCCTGGGTTTGGATTGAGTCTTGGATTTTGGTAGAGGAAAAGGGTGGGCTGGGGACGGTACAAGTGGTGGGCCAGGCACAGGCTGCAAGACAAGAGAAGGTGTACTGTATTCTTGACATTTTATATAAAGTGGTTTTTTCCCTTGAAACATGCAGAATGGAAATAGACACTGCTAGTTAGTATTTGAAATGGATGATAGATGATTTGACACTAATACCCTGATAATTGTTTAAAAGAGCAGCACAAAAAATCTGGGGCTGGGGCACTAATTTCGTTTAGCTTGTCAGAGCAGAATTTAGTACAGTTATTATGCGCTTCCTGAACACTAAGCATTTTGCTAGAGGACTAGGGTTATAAAGACGATTAACAAATCACCCTTCTCCCAGGGACTTTCCAATCTTCTTAATGTTGTTGGACAGACAAATACATGGATAGACCAGACTGATGGTCTCCTCAGAAGAGTTTGTACTTATTGTATCATTTTGTTCTCATGACGGTTGTTTTGGGGGATCTTTTTTTAAAATATTTTAAAATAACATCTTAAGCAGCTAAGTGCTTTAAAAAAAATTAAATAGAAAAGCGTTCCCTTAAACATTATGTGGTTGGTATTGACCACAGAACACCAACAAATGAGATTAGTGCTTTTAATACCAGTAAATGTACACATAGAAACAAAAATTTACTTGATGCTTTTTTCCACCACTGTGAGGACCAAAAAACCCCAATCAACTTATCTTCGGTCAGAGACTTGCTGTGTAGTCCTTTCCAGTTGTCCTGCATGTCTTAGCTGGGCTTGTCTGTGGAGACACTCTGAGTCTTTTGAAACAGAGTCTTACCAGATTGACAAAAATGTTTGTCATGAAACCTTAAATTATGCCAATGTTATGGTGCTTGTTTAGACAGTATAGAGTTTTAATTCATTATATGTCTTCTCCAGGCACGTTAGTTTTAGATTTTTCAGTAATTTAATCTTAGGATATTGTCTGGTCCCCAAGATTTTCCATTTGCTACTGTAATTAAATTAAAGACCAGCTTTTATCAATTTGAGTCTACAGCATAAACAGTAGAAACCAGGCATTGGCAGTGAAAAGTGAACGTGAAAATTTTGGAATTTGGTGTTGTGAAAAGAGGGTAAACAAGCATTGGGGAAGCCAAAATATGATTGGCAAAAGTACTTTTCTATTGTTTTTGTAATAAATTACCACAAATGTAGTGACTTGAAACAACACACATTTATTCTCTCATAGTTCTATATGAGTTCTGGTGCGGCGCTGTAGTTGATAAACACTCTGCTGCAAGGTTGGCTATTCAAACCCACCAAGTCTTTCCTTGGAAACTCTGTACAGGGTCTCTATGACTAGATGGCGCTTTACAACTGTTCTATTAATGTTTGATAGGGGTCTTAATGGATTAAAATCAAGGGGTTGGGAAACCCTAGGGGAGAATTTCATGGCAATGGGTTAAGCACTTGGCAGCTAATTGGTTCAAACCTATTAGCTGCTCTACTGGAGAAAGATGTGGCTATCTGCTCCCATAAAGATTTACAGTTTTTGGAAACCCTATGAAACAATTCTGTTTTGTCCTTTAGGGTCATGAGTTAGAATCGACTTGATGGCAGTGGGTTTGGGTTGCTAGGGAAGGGAAAGGGTGAAAAGATACAGGATTGGGCTTCAAAAAATTTGTAGAAAAGTGGGATTAAAAGATGATGGGGTTCTGAAGAGCACAAGCGGAATGTGGGACCCTATCCAGAGAAGCAGTGACACTAGAGATGGAGGCAGAGATGGAGACATGGAGAGAGAAAGCAGCTGAGGACTCTAAATTCATGGAAAGAAAGGGACTGAATGCTGGTGGTCAGGAGGCAGGCTTACAGAATGTGACTGTTGATTGTTTCAATTATTATATATTCCTGAGTGTTTTTTTGTATATCTCTCCCCCCTCACCCCCATCCCCGTCCCCCAAAGAAAAACAGAGGGAATGGAAGCAAATACTGTTGAATGATGATGCATGGAGGAGATTGTAATCATTGCAATGAAACGATGGTGTAAAGCCGATGTTCTCCCATGTAAGCTGTCACTCAGTTCACAATTAAAAAAAAAAAAAAAAATTGTGGAATTCTTCTGTAAACTTTCTGAAGCCCCCTCATACTTGTTTGTGTTTGGCAGCTGATGGAGATTAGATTCCTCTGTTGTGATTGTGGTGAAACCAGGTTGACTAATGTGCTATAATTAGAGTTTGGTTATGTTCAATTATCAAAATGTTTTTACTCTACAGATTCATGATATCGAAAGTTGAAATTCATCAGTAGAATAAGAACCTTGCTTTGGATTTTGTTCTGTAAGACTTATTGTTGTTAAATGTTGTCAAGTCGGTTCTGACTCATAGCAACCCTGTATAAATTTTCTGAGGAGGGGCTGGTGGGCTTGAACTGTGGACCTTGCAGTTAGGAGTCCAGTGCTAATCCTAGATTAGTACTTAAATGTGTTTGACCTTTATTGTCTAATGATTGTCACTGATGCAATTTTCTAGCACCTTACACGTGTCCTCTTCTGTAACTCCTGTATAAATGTGTGCATGCTGACATAGGTCTTGCCTAGCACAGGAGTTGACAGTAAGTAGGTAAAGAGCAGTTTGAGTTCCAGAATGTGTCAAGGAAGCAGGCATTGGACCTCTAATGAAAATCTGATAATGAGGTTTGAAAGAAATCGGGGAACTCTATTATTCCTTTGGTGTTTGAATGCAATGAGTCTCTACATTTCAGGAGTTGGCATGATGGCCAAAGATATGTGTCTTTGGCATCTATTGGGTATTGGATCACTGAAGCTAACCATGTGGGAAGTAAAAAAAGATGGGCTGCAGGAAAACGTGTGCTAATCTGCTGTAACTCCCTTAGTCTGTAGATAAGATTGATTTTCTCACCTAGCTTTACTCATATCGATCATAATATGACCTTGCAGTTAAATAAATAATATAAGCTTAAAAATATAAACAGTCCTTGTTAGATGCCATTTGTAAAGGTTAATCTGCTAACTGCAAGATAGGAGGTTCAAATCCACCAGCTGCTCCTCGGATACCACAACAGGGTTGCTATGAGTCGGATCCTGATCTATGGCACTTAACAACAACAAAAATGCAACTAGTTTAAAATAGTAGACAATTTATACGGGGCTTTAGCTTGTTTGTTTAGTTTGTGTTTACTGAATATATGAATATTACAGTTTCCTAAAGGTTCATAATTTCATAAATGAGTTGTTCTGCAAAGACAAAGGCCCAAATCAAATAGGAATAACAGAGAAAATGGCAAGTGTGGGCACTTAGTATGATATGGGATATTGTAGAGGCATAGTCAGGAAAACATGAGGATTATTATCAACATAGAAGAATATGATAATAACAATTCATGTATTTCTCAATATAAAAATAATAAGAGTAACATTATATAACATGTATTGAGCATTTGGAGTCCTTGTGTGGCACTATAGGATAAGCACTGGACTGCTATCCGCAAGGTCAGTGGTTCATATGCACCAACCACTCTTTGCAAACCATATATATACAGGGTCACTATGAGTCAGAATTGATCCCATGGCACTTAGCAACAAGAAATTTGGTGCTTACTGTGTGAAGGGCTTGGTGCTAACCATTTTGTGTGCATTGTCTGATTGGTTTTAAGAACATATGTATGTATAGGTGTGTGCACCCTCACATACACACCACCAGATGTAAGTGGGTTTTCTTCCACAATAATAGAGAAAAAACCAGTAGACATGGTGGCCTGGATTCTTTGATCTATTACTATTGGTTGTTGTTGTTGTTAAGTGCCATCGAGTCGGTTCCGACCCATAGCGACCCTGTATAGGGTTTCCGAGGTAGTCAGTTTTATGAAGCTGGACCAATACCCTTACTTTTTTGAGTCTGTTTGATCATCTATAAATGTAGAATTAAGCTAAAATATTATAGGCTTCTCATCCATTTTGTGGTGATTAGGGCTATCTGTCGACTTGGCTAGGTCATGATTTTCAGTGGTTTGGTAGATAGTATATAATCATCCTCCATTCTGTGTTCTTATGTATGAAGATAATCAGTTGAAAGGGGAGTTTCCTTGGGGGTGTGGCCTGCATCCAAAATATGTAGATATTCTGGGACATCTCACCCTCTTCTGAGTGAGCTCCTAGCTCATCATCCCCTGACATCTGATTCTTGGGATGTTAGCCACCAGCCTACTGTCTCACCTATTGAATTTGGCTTCATGAACCCCTGCAACCACATATTTCAGTGGGAGCTTCTAGCCTAATTTGACACCACACACATGGAGTTGGGACTTGCCAATCTCCACAACTACAGGAGCCATTTCCTTGAACTCAATCTCTCTCTTTCTCTCTCCATATGTTTGTGTGCATGTGTGTGTGTGCATGTGTGTAGGAGCATGGTGGGTCTGTAAGATAAGCGCTGGACTGCAAATCACAAGGTCAGAATTTCGAGCCCACCAGATGCTATTTGGGAGAAAAATGAGGCAGTAAAGATTTAGAGTCTCAAAAACCCCATGGAGCAGCTCAACTCTGTTCTGTAGGGTCATTATGAGTCAGAATTAACTC
>NW_006408530.1:6287398-6302674 GCF_000296735.1 Chrysochloris asiatica | reverse complement strand
CTTTCCCCTATCGGTGATGAGTGTGGTCACCAATCAGAGCGTGTATTTCCGTTAAGTCTTAGTCTTGGAAGGGGGTTTGCATTAAGGGGACCCGACCACTTGCCTTGATGTTTCCTGGGCAAGCAACTTGTTTGTTCTTGTAGTAACAGACCATCTGCCTCTATTGTTTTGCATTTTTCATGTAGGTCTTTCTTTCAAGAAGCATCTTCTGTTCTAGCCGCTCCAGGCTGGTCTGCTCGTCCTTTCAGGTGGAAATTTCCCATCTCTGGAGATCTGGATGTGGTTCAGGCTTCTACCTATAGTCGTATGTATTGCAAAGGCTCCGCAGGAAGCCTCCTTCACTGGGCACGTTGTAGCCCCCTTTTAGGTATTCCAATCAGCTGTAGGCAGAAGACAGACTTACAAGCTTTCTATGGTGATGTTTCTGACTATTCCTTTCTCTCCCCCTTCAGTGCTAAGACTTCTTTTTATATAAACTTTTTATTATAAAAAATTATGGAAGAAAAGAAAGACTTCCTCAAAATAGACCATATAAAAGGTTGTAAATGGGAGGTTAAAGGTATGTCTTATTCCCACAGATCTCCCAAACAAAGGAGAGCTTTCCAGTCAAATTTTATTTTGAAAATGTAACTAGATTAGAAAGTGGGCAGATTTCTCCTGTTGTGAGCTTCACTGGTTCAATGTCCTCAATGATTAAATAAAATCAACAGTGACAATGAAAGATGACTGATTGTGATGATATCGCTTTGGGGAACTATTTGGCTGCCTGCCTTAGCCATATGCTAGGAAAGAAACTGAAGATATTGTGGCAGCATCTTCTAGATTAGGGGAAGGTATTAAAATCTGGATGTTAGGCAGTGAATTAGAGCATGAGTAGAGGTTATGGATGGAAATAACTTTTAGGTTCGTTGAACCTAAGGGCAGTCATGTGTTGAATTTGTAACTACTCTACCCAAAGATTACAGTTTTAACCTAAACTCATAGGATAATTGGTACATTACTAAATGCCAAGTGGCTCAACCTGATGTCCCATAATGATAGAAGGAAATAATGTGCATGTGGGAACAATGCACAGAGAAGGAACCCTTTATTTGGCTTGATTTGAGGACCCTGTTAGGCTTGCCTGTTCTCTGACACTTCCTTGCCATTGAATGATTTTCAGTTATTTCCTTGCGTGATTCTGCGGGTCAATGTGCTGGACTGCAAAGTCAGTTTGAACTGCAAAGTCGGCAGTTCAAGCTCATTGGTTGCTCCTTGGAAACCCTATACAGGGTCGCTATGGGTTGGCGCCAACTTGACGGCACTTAACAAACTAAGTTTGAAAAGCTCTGCTGTCCAAGGCCCTACCTTTCTAACGTAGTCGCACATGACCCACTCCCTACCTTCTGTTTTTTTCTGAGTGGCTCATGGTCCTTTGCCTTCTTTTATATCTCTGTCCATACCTCTGTTCACACCATATCCTTCACCTAAAATATGAGAATAATATTAGTACTAACATGTATTAAATGTGCTTACTTTATTCTAACTACATGGTTAATTTAATTTAATTTTCTCAAAAATGGTTGCAATTTTGTCATTCTGGATAAATTATTTAAACCAAATCTCAGTTTCTGTGTGTATAAAATGGAGATGATGATAGTGGTGCGAGTGAAGATGATGAAGACAATGATGACAAATATGATTATAATGGTAATAGCAATACAACATCGAAGAGTGGTAGGATTAGTCTTGGAGCCCAGGTAGTCCATCTCTAGGAACCAACTATTAAAAGCCATCCTGGGCCATTAATAACATTCCATAACATTCCATGATGCCACTGGGGATCCTGAGGGCTGTTTGTATATCTATTATATTACTTAATGTGCTTATTTTGTTCTAATGTACATATCTTCTCTGCTATAGCTCATTGAGCCTTCACTGAAGGCTGAATTTACCTCATATTTATATCTCCACCGTGATTTTGTATTGTTGAGGCTTAATAAGTGTTTACTGACTTGGTATATATCATATAGTAGCTTGCTATCAGTAACTTTTATGTTCTAATTTTTTAAAAACGATTGAAGACTTCTGTTAAAATGTCAGTGTTTTATCTGAAAGTATTAATACCCTAAATAGGACTGTGCATTCTCACATTCATTTTACATGCTAATGACTGTGCCTTTCCTTACTCAAGTAGGATACTGACAGGCTTTATGTTAGAAACACTGTAACTTAAATGTCATGGGAAGAGGGTGGTCATATAGACATCTCATTTGAGTCTCAGTTTTGCTCCCTCTGTGTGAGTATGGAAGAGTTCCTTCACTGCTCTGCCCTTCAGATCACAATGCAGATCCTCATAAGTAGGTATTAAATTGGATAATGCATGCAGAGTACCTAAGTGTCAGACAAATCCGACTCCTATTAATAAATGGTATACCTTGTTTGGACCTTCAGAATCTGGCTTGATTCTGAACTTCAATTTTAAATTATGCTTTCTGGCCTTTCCCTCCCCACCCCCCAGCTCTAGACTGCGTGTTCATTTTAATTTGCTTTTTAATACTAATTGTGTGAGCCAAGAACACAACAAATATAGAAGAGAGTCATTATTGCAATCCAGTTTATTTAACTCCAGAGGCCAAGTAGTAAACCCTACCCCATACTGCCTCAGAGAATCCATTTCTCTACTCTGCTGTCTAATCATCTGGGTACAAGTTTTCCCCACGTTTTGTACCAAAAAGTAGTTGCTCCTTCTTTTGAGTCCCTGTAAACTGTTTGTACCTCTATTATGCAATAACCCTAAAAGATTATTAAAGGTATTTCTCTTGTGACATGTTTTCCCCAACTTCCTTCAGCAGCAATGTTTGCAAAGTCTGTGAACTTTCTTCTTTCTAAGCCGGTGTTTCAGTTATCGAATCAGGTGACTGAATATATACAAGAATGGGTTTAGGGATTTTGAGGACAAAGGTGTATTATGTAAGATAGATTTGATACACAATTAATTTTTGCTATTGTGTGTTGGCATATCAATGTGTGGTTTTTATCATGAGCCTTGAGACTATTAGGGGAAAAGAAAGAGGTTTTACAAATTTTGCATGTGTTCCCACATAGAATATATTGTTATTAAGTGCCATCGAGTCCACTCCAACTCCTAGTGACCTATATAGGGTTTCAGGGAAACAACTGGTGGATTTGAACTACTTATCTGTGGTTCACAGTCCAGTGCTGATCCTACAGCACCATACATAATACACAAGAAATACAAAAAAACCCCTTGTATTCTGACAATAAAGGTGAAAAGGGAAAACAGTTTAGGTTCCTTGGTCTATTATATGTGGTAAAAGAATGCCTAAATATCACAGCCTCTCATCCCCCAGGAAAATGTCCCTAGTGTAAAACATGAAGATTTCCCCCCCCCCCCATGAGTTCTTATTTGGAAGATAATGAGTGATAGACAATATTGATGAGGTTTTATAAGACAGAAATGCTCTCTAATGTACAGATTTTGTTAGTTGCTGAAGCATAAACTCTCAATTGATTAAGATATTTCCAGACTGGACAGTATGAATGAGTTATTTTCCTCTTCATTTATTCAACAACCTACTTAGTGCCTATTGTGTGCCGGAAACTACCAGACATTGGCTATTAAAAAGACAAAAAGTTGTCCTTGAAGTATTTAATCCAGTGGAGGCCCAAAGTAGGCCAACAATGGTAAGGGAGTAGTGTGCCCAGAGAAGAGCTTATGTATTCTTGGAGTAGTTTGGAAAGGTTTTCTTGACAAATTATATGTGAGCTAATTCTTGAAATTTGTTAGGTTGAAAGAGGAAGGGAAGAGAGACATTCCTTACAGGAAGAATATTCTTTGATGTTCTAATTCATTCTAATTAAGAGCTTGTACAGTTCAATCTGTATAGGATTTCCAAGAAGTGACTGGTACGTTTGAACTACCCAACTGACCTCATGGTCCAGTGCTTATCCTTCAGTGTCACAACAGGACTCCTTGTACAACTTCAGAAGATGATAATTAGCATCCATTAAACTTTTGCAACTCAAATATCAGATGTTCTGCATGGAACTTTGGCTGGTATTTAAGATTAAATTCACTAATGTACTTACAGTGCAGATATTCTGGCATATGATTGAAGCCCAGTATATGTTGGATGATGGATGAAAGGAAGAAAAAGAGAGCCCTATATCACAGATATGAGAAAGTTTGTATGTGATAGGGTAGTTACTATGTTGGGGAAATTTAGAAGTTGATTTTAGAGCTTTGAATCAATCCATTGCCCTTCAACTCCCTGCTGAGAATTTGTATTTTTATTCTAGTTACAGTGAGTCAGGATCTCAAAATGCATGGTGATTCTGTTGTATACATAAGAGTTACCTGAGGAATCTTGTTTAAAATGTTGATTCTGATTTAGTATATTTGGGATGGAAATGCAAATTATTGGTAGGGGGCCAACGCTGAATAAACCACCCAGAAGCCTTGGTTGCTTTATATTTTCAGATAAACAAAAAGAATAGTCCATTTTTATATAGGCAGCAAAGGGACCAGAGATAGAGCCAATATTTCCCCCAGAAAATTATTTAGATTTCTATGAATTACCTCCACAAACATTTAGCATGGCCTCCAGAGCCCTATCCTGTAAAGCATGAAAGGAACAAGTTCAGTATAAAAGAAGTTTAAGGGTAGTTATTACCAGCTAATCACAGTATCCCTGAACTGTAGCCAGGGCTCTGTGGAATGTCTTTATTTTAAACCAAGCTGCTTCTGTGTTCCCTGTACAATCATTAAGTGCTACATTATATTCCTGAGCAACTGAGAAGTTTGATCTGAGGAAGGGGTTATTGTAGATGCTTGGTGAATGATTACCAAATACACTTTTAGTTTTGATGTGTTAACGTTGAGCTGCTTTTCTTGGCAGTAACTTGTTATCAACTGAGAAAGACATGTTAGGGTTTTTCTATAAACCTTACTTCTGACTTTGAGTATTATATTATCTGCTTGCTTGTTTGGCTGCCCTTTTGGCTGTTTCATAGTACCTCAGACCTAAACTGGACCACATAGGATACCTTATTCTTCCATCTCCTCCAGTCTATTCCTTCTTAGGCCAATGTATCTTTCTCTTTAAATAGACTACACTGCTATGTATGGCCTGCTTACTGTCCTCTCTGCTTTCAATTTTGCTGTTTCTAGTCAGTTTTTCACATAGTACTTGTACTGAGTGGTCTTTGTAAGCTAATTTAATTATGTAATTTAGATCTAAAAGTCTTCAATGACTTCCTATTACACTTTAGATACAATAAAAAGTATTTACCCTGGCCTGCATGGCTGGGCAGAATATGACTTGGGCTCATCTCTCCAGCTTCATCTCTACCTCATTTCTTCTCTGTACTTCTCTCCAACCCTAAGGACATTCTTCAGCATTTGAGTGCACCAGCCTCCTCTTAGCATCTTCTTACTGTTCCCCCTGCCTAGAATGCTTTAGTTTCCTCATTACTTTGCTCACTCCTTTCAAATCTAAGGTTGCCTGATGATAATTTCTCCCAAAACGTAACAGAGTTTTAGAAGATGTGCTTCGTACTTGTGTCCATTAGGACTCTATCTGTTTGCCTATTATACACCCAGCATATAGCACAGGTGCCCATGGAAGGGAGATGCTTCATAAACATTTGTTGAATGAAAGATTTATTTCATCTTAAAAAGCAGTTTGTCTACAAAGAAGCATCTCGTGTTTCTCTTTCTAATAACAACAGAGCCTATATCATAATTTCTGAAACAGCATTGGTAAAGTGCTTCCACATAAGGATCTGCTGTTGTTAGGTGTGCCTAAGGGTCTGGTAGAGTACTAATACAAAGTCTTAAGTGATTTCCATTTTATCTTGTTGCAAAAAAGCTTCATAGTGTGTCTTTCCAAGTTTAACAGACATAAGTTTAGACCCTGCTTTTTGTTCCTGTAAAATTGTACAATCGTGAGCAATTTAATCAAGTTTTTCCAGCTCCTTTTGCCCACATTAAAAGTGGGGAAAATTATACCTAGCCCTCAGGCTTGTGAAGACTGAAATTACATATGTTAAGTGCCCAGTTGTTGTTGGAGGTCAGTCACTGTTTTTCTTTTCCCCCTTGTAACTCAAGAGACTAATAAGAACTTGAAGAAAAATTCATTCAACTTACATATTGCTCAGTTATAATGTGTAATCATATCTAGAGTCTTGAATATAGGAGTTGAAGAGGAAACGATCCATCTTTAGGGTATGTAATCATCTCTAGGGTATATAATCATATAAGCAGTGATGGACTGGTTATTTAATGATCAGTAACTTTAGGCCCCCTTCAGAAAGATGCACATGGAATTCTCCTTTTCCTTATCCCATGGGCTGTGCCTAACATTGTGAAAACTGTGATACTAACTAAATGTGACGAGCTATTTTCCAGTCTAGTTCCAGTAGATATTATTCTATTGAGATAGGCCATACAAAAGCTTTTTTCTCATTTTAGGTATTTCTGCCTTGGCAATGCATTGAACACTCTGAAGTCCAAAGCTTTTCAAATTAGGTTGCCAGCTTTGAGTTTAATTAAAAATTAAATATTCTGAAGACAGATTGTTGTTGTTGTTAAGTGCCTTCAAGTTGGTTCTGACTCACAGCTACCTTGTATAGGTTTTCTGAGGAGCAGCTGGTGACCTGGAATCACTTTCCTTTGCAATTCAAACAAACTTTATAGTCCATCCAGCTCATTAACCTGCAGTGCCACACCAGGACTCCAAAGACAGATTAGAGATAAATGTTCTAAAATCTGATAGATTAGAGACAAATTAGTAAGAGGTTAAGCATACCAATCTGGATGCTAGATCAAGTTTAAGGGAAAATCCTTGGATTATTATCTATTAAGGTCATCAAAAATTAATTCTTTGCCATTAACTAAGAATAACTCACTTGTCCTTGCTTTTATTAAATTTATTTTTCTGGTGTGGTGCTGTAGGATAAGCACTGGACTGCTAATAACTACAAGGTTGGTGTTTCAAACCCACCAGCTGCTCCTTGGAAACCCTATATAGGGTTTCTAAGAATCAGAACCAACTCCGTGGCACTTACAACAATAACAATATGATATTACGACCTTGGAAAGGAGGATTTTTTTTTTTCTTTCCTCTCTCTAAGCCAAGTCCTTCAGAGAGCTAGGTGATAAAACCAGTTCTTAAAGTTCAGAACCTCTGCATTTGTCTCCTGGAATATTGACCAGGCAAGGAACTGGATTGCTTACTAGGGATAAATATGGTTTTCATTGTTGGTGCCAAGAGATGGAACAGTGAACAGACTTGTGACACTGTTTATCTGATTCTTTAGCTCAGTAGTTAGAGAATGGAAACTGTATGGGAAATGGAAGGAACAGACCCGAGTTCCTTCTGAGACTCTTAACTGTGTTATGCTCTGTGGCCAGAAATTGTACCTCAGACTTGAGCTAGGGTTCTTGAAAATGCATATGATCGGTGATTTGAGACGTCAGATTAATGCATGTGAATATAGCTGGGAAAATCCATGACCAATAATGTAGGAGGTGTGCTGAACTGATGAAGGGTTTATGTGAATATGTATGTCTAGACATCTTTTAGCTCATGGTCAATTTCTCACTGCAGTTTCAACTCTTAAATAATAGACTGAGAATTGTGATCGCATGTCCTAGAGGAGTGTTATCTCGGAGACGGTTCCACTGCCACTGAGTTGATTCTGACTCAGAACGACCCTTTAGGACAGAGTAGAACCACCCCATAGGGTTTCCAAGGCTGTAATCTTTATGGGGAGTCCTGGTGTGGCGCTGTAGGATAAACACTGGACTATTAACGGCAAGGCTGGCAGTTCAAACCCACCAGCCACTCCTCAGAAACCCTATGTAGGTTCTCCATGAGTTGATACTCTGTGGCACTTACGAAAAACAAAAAAATCTTCATGGAAGCAAACCATCTTCCGCCTGCAGAATGGCTGGTGAGTTCCAACACCAACCTTTTGGTTAGCACCTAAGGGCTTAATCAAATTGTTAAATGGAATTGTTTTCAGGCTTTTATTTTTATTTTTACTAATCTGTTATTTTATTCTTGGTTGTCTATCAAAGAAAGAAAAGATTACTGTTACCCATCAGGGTTATTGTGTTTCTTTTGGTGTTTACTGTACTGTGTCTGGTGGGGCTAGGGTTTTAGAAAACAATGGGGCCAACATCCTTTGAATAACAACTCCAACCTTTGTTGAGTAGACAGCCCAGTGATAAATGAATAAACATTTGTATCATTGGGCTGCCTTTACTGAAACACAGGTTTGTTCAAAGTAAGCTACCTTAGATAACCCCCCGTCAAAGCTGCCTTCCATGAAAACAGTTTAACATTAAAAGTGATTTCTTTATGATGTTTTCATTTAATCAGTGCTATGAATTTAACTGGTGTGGTGTTATAAGATTAGCACTGGACTGCAGACCACAAAGTTGGAAGTTCTAACCCACCAACTGCTCTTGAAAAACCCTATACAGGGCTGCTATGAGTCGTAACCGACTCGATGACACTTAACAACAACTAGAATTTAAAGGACTCTATTGAAGAACCACTGAAAGTGAAGAGGACTTGAAACATTTACTGATGAAGATCAAAGAGCACAGCCTTCCATATGGATTACATCTCAATGTCCAGAAAACAAAAATCCTCACCACTGGACCAATAAACAACATTCTTATCAATGGAGAAAAGATTGAAGTTGTCAAGGACTTCATTCTTCTTAGATCAACGATCAACACTCGCGGAAGCAGCAATCAAGAGATCAGACGACGTATTGCATTAGGCAAATCTGCTGCACCGGAACTTTTTAAAGTATTGAGGAGCAGAGATGTCAGCTTGAGGACTAAGGTGCGCCTGACCCAGGCCATGGTGTTTTCAATAGCCTCAGATGGATGCGAAAGCTGGACAGTGAATAAGGAAGATTGTAGAAGAATTGATGCCTTTGAGTTGTGGTGTTGGAGGAGAATACTGAAAGTGCCATGGACTGCCAAAAGAACCAATAGATCTGTTTTGGAAGAAGTGCCACCAGAGTGCTCGTTGGAGGCCAGGATGGCTAAGCTTCGTCTCTCATACTTTGGACATATTGTCCTGAGGAAACAATCGTTGGAGAGGGATGTCATGCTGGGTAAGGTGGAGGGTCAGAGAAAAAGAGGAAGACCCCTAACGAGATGGATCAGCCAGGTGACATCATTGATGGACTCAAGTGTGTCAGCAGTAGTGAGGTTGGCCCAGGATCGGACATTGTTTTGTTCTGCTGTGCATGGGGTCGCTATGAGTTGGTTCTGACTCGATGGCACCTGACAGCAACAACAATTGAAGAATCACAGTACTAGTTTTTTGGTCTGCATGTATACTCATTAACAACCTGCTTTGGAATATAATGTATCTTTTCTCTTTGTCTTACAGAATGCTATGAACCTACCTCCTGACAAAGCCAGGTTGCTGCGGCAATATGACAATGAGAAGAAGTGGGAACTGATTTGTGATCAGGTAAGAAACAGTGATGCTTAATGATGAAGTTAATGCTAAAAGAGAACCAGATATTTCCTCTAAATGTATTTAAAGTTTTTCAGGAGATGCACGGATTTCTGTTTGTGACTCTTTGTCTTCATGTTTCACATGACCAATGCAAAAGCTAGAAAATAATTAATTTTATTCTTGCGTTGTCTTAGTTTTCTCTTTTACCTTCAAGCATCTTGTAATTTAGATTTCCTGAGAAATCTGGTTAAGTCTTCACACCAAATTTGCCTCAACTGTTTCTCTATTTACCCTGCATAGCTCTTTGAAGAATGCAAGTTCTTGAATTTCATTGATTTCCTTTTCATGTGTGGAGTGCATCCTGGTGTGGTGGTGTAGGATAAGCACAGAACTGCTAACCTCAAAGTCAGCGTTTCATACCCATCAGTCACTTCTCAGAAACCTTACGTAGGGGTGCTATGATTTGGAACCCACTTGTCAGCACTTAACAACAGCAACAATTTATGTACGGTGAATGGTTTTTTTTTTAAATTTTTCTTGAAATAATTAAATTGTTAAAAACATTTTTCTGCTTTTTAAAATTTTAACATTAACTCACTATACCAAATCAAATTCTACAGAGATAATATAAAAGGTGAAATTTTTCATTTTCCTTCTCTCTACTCAGAAATTCTAAGGAACTCTGGTAGCGTAGTGGTTACAAATTGAGCTGCAAACCTTAAGGTCAGCAGTTCAAAACTACCAGCTGTTCCGTGGGAGAAGGATGAGGCTTTCTGTTCCCGTAAAGATTTACAGCCTCAGAAACACTGTACAGGGTCGTTATGAGTCGGAACCGACTCCACGGCACATAACAACAACAACTCTGAAATTCTGTGCCCTAAAGGTCCACTTATAAAAAATTTGAGGTGTTTCTGTCTAGCCTGTTTTGTGTGTGTTTCTTAAAAAGAAGCATATGATTATATGCTTTTCTGGCATCTAAATACACTTTCTTTAACTGTGTCTGTCCCTCATTCTACCTCAGTAGTTATGATAGCATTCCATTGTAATGGGTTATTTTGGGCATTTTGTTGCACAGTCAGGTATAGACTAAGTGTAGTGAGGCTTTGAAGCCCTCCCCCGACCCCCCAACCTTGTGGTTAATTCAACCACAGGATATATACCCTGCAAGCCTGCCCCCTGGTCATCAGCACACAGCCCCTCTCCCTCTCTGGGTCTAAAGTCCCCAGCTGCTCCATTTCTCCACGTCATCGTCTCTGCCTCCATCTCTGGCGTCACTATTTCTCTGGGTAGGGTCCCGCTCTCTGCTCTTCTTCCTTGATGGCCCCAGGGACCTCCGCTCCTAGACTGCAAAGTCAGTCATTTACCTCCTTTTGCTACAAAATGTCTACCTTTACATTTCCAACCCTCACAGTAAGCCCTGATAGCAATCATTCACTATTGTATCATAAGAGACCTATCCCCATCTCCTTTCATCAGTCCCACCTAGACAGATTGGATACTACTCAGTGGAGATTCTACCTTCCTCCGTACCCTCTGGATCTAGGCTCCCTCTTGAAAGCTTGTAAGCCAGTCACTTCTTGCCTTTGTAGCCTTCCCTCCACCACCCCATCATTTTGAGTAGCCAGTGTCCAAGTTGCCCATCCCTGTCCACTCTGTGTATGGAGGGGGTGAGAATGATCCTCGTTGTAAAGATTTTGTTCCCTCTTTTGAGCTACTGCATCCATAGGTGTAGGTCAATTTCATCAAATTGTTTCAGATTACTCTTTTTCCCTCTTCTAGTTGAGCTCTGATCCATCCAGCCATTGAAGCCAGGTCAAGTTGAGCATTTTTTAAAGAGGTCTTTTGCTGCAGATTTGCACAATGCAATATTTCATTTGATTTCTTGGCTGCTGCTTCTATGAGTGCTGATAGTAGATTCAAGCGAAATGAAGTCTTTTACTTCATTTATCAGTGTCAATGTTTTCTCCATTTATCATGATGTCATTTATTGGTCCACTTGTGAGGATTTTTGTTTTCTTTATGTTGAGGTGCCATCCACACTGAAGACAGTATATAGTCTTTGATCTTTATCAGTGAGTATTTTAAGTTCTCTTTGCTTCCAGTAAACAAGATTGTATTAATTGCATATCACAAGTTGTTAATGAGTCTCCTTCCAGTTTTGATGCCACGTTGTTCGTATAATCCAGGTTTTTTTTTTTTTTTTTTCACCTTTAATTTTATTTTTTTGGCCCCTTTTTTTTGTTTTTAACCCTTTCGGCTTCCCTTTTTTTGTTGTTTGCCTCTTGGACTATGTAGAGTTTCCTCATGAGCACAATTAAGTGTTCTGGAATACCCATTCCTTGCATTGTTATCCTTAATTTGTCATGGTCCACGTAGTCTAAAGCCTTTGCATAGTCGGTAAAGCACAGGTAAACATCTTTCTGGTATTCATTGCTTTCAGCCAAGATCCATCAAATGCCAAGGACTTTGGGATAGAAAGAATTGGAGACTGGCTATTAACGGGGGAAGGGGCTCTTATAGGTGTGGTGCAATATTCTACAATTAGATAGTGATGATTGTTGCATCACCTTGTGAGTATACTACAACCCCACTTTAAAATGTGATTTATATATCAGTCAAAAAAAAATTTGCTTTTGCAATATGTCAGAGATGAGAGAATGTGAGGGAAAGGGAGCAGCACTTAAGAGAAATAACCAAATGTTTGGGTGAATCTTGTTTGGAACCTGATTTGAGCAAATAGACTATAAAAGGACTTTTTGAGAACATTTCAGATATTTGCAGAATATTTGTTGTTGTTCTTGTTGTTAAGTGCCGGTGAGTCTGTTCCAACCTATAGCGACCCTGTATAGAGTTTGCCAGGAATGGCTGGTTGCCGTGAACTGCTGACCTTGTGGTGCAAACCAGCTTTGCAGTCTAGAACATTAAAAAATAGCTCCACACCAATACTACTTACAGAATATTAGGTGATTCCAATAAATTATTAATTTTGTTGAACATTATAGTGGCATTGTGATTATGTAAGGATCTGTCATTAGATGACAAATTTATACTGGTGTAGGAGTTTGATAACGTAGTGGTTACGAGTCGGGCTGCTAATCTCATGGTCAGCAGATCAAAACTATCAGCTGTTCTGTTGGAGAAAGATGAGACTTTCTGCTTCCGTAAGGATTTGTAGCCTCAGAAATCCTACTCAGGGTCTCTATGCGTCAGAACTGACTCCAGGACACATTACCACCACCACACTGATATAGGGATGAAATAATATGATGTCTGGGATTTGCCATAAATATTTTGTAAAAGAAAAAAATGAAGTGATAGAAACTTGATGATTGGTTATTGTTGATAGTTGCCACCCAGCTCATGATATACTATTGAGCTTATTAGTGTGATCTGAACTTTAGCATGTGTCAAAATTTTTAATATGAATGTAAAAAAAAAAAAAAATAGAGATTTGCCACTTAATGTTCTTTGTTTTCTCTCATCTTTAAAATGTAGCTAATACTAGCACCCTTAAAAATTTTTTTCATGAGTCCAGGCAATTTTTTTTTTAACTAGTTAGTGTAATGCTTGGCACAAAGTATGTGCTTCATAAACGGTGGAAGATAATGAAGAAGGACACCAATATTTCAATATTGGTATCCTTGTTGTTTTTATTGCTTACTTGTTCACCAAAGATTAAAGAAATTTATTGTGTGGAATCTGTCCTCATGTGTTAACCCAAACATAAGTGGGCTTGAAAATTGGTTGTATGATGCTGCCATTAGAAGTCACAGTTATGGATATTCAGGCCAAGAGGATGTTAAGGTAAACCTCCTGGTTTATTTATGACGCCTTAAAATAGTACGCAAGGAGCTCTGGTAGTGTAGTGGTTACGAATCGGGCTGCTAACCTCAAGGTCAGCAGTTTGAAACTACCAGCAGTTCCGCTGGAGAAAGATGAGGCTTTCTGCTCCTGTAAAGATTTACAGCCTCGGAAACCCTGTACAGGGTCGCTATGAGTCGGAACCGACTCCATGGCACATAACAGCAACAACAAAGTAGTACACTGCCATATTGTTGGCATCTGATATGCAAGACATCCTCTGCTTTCCAAAGCTTTTTTCATAATGTAATTAATACCAATATTCATCTTGTTTCTTTTTAAAAAGTAATTCAGGTATATAGGCAAGGTACAAAGAACAATAGGCTATTAAAGGAAATTTATTTACAAAGGAAAGTGTGTACATTCTAATATTGGAGGACCAATGGAGAAATAGTTCAGGTTTCAATTCCATGAAAAATCATCACATAGACACTATGAATCATGGAACTAGTCGTGTTTCTTCTTCAGCTCCCTTATTTTATAGATGATAAGACAGAGCAGAAATGACTAGGCCAAGACCATCCCAGATGTGAGATAAGAACCCTTATTTCCAAACTTAAGTCAATTGTTAAGTAATGAAACCAAAAGATAAAGCTCACTGCCATCCAATCGATTCCAATTCATAGCAATCCTGAACAGTTGTTTCTAAGGCTGTAAATCTTTATGGGGCAGAAAGCCTCATTTTTCTCCCCTGGAGTGAGTGATAGGTGGGTTTGAACTGCTGACCTTGCTATTTAGAAGTCCAGTGTTTTCCCACAAGGCTCCTTTGTTATACAAAGAATGTGGAAATCATTCCTAGAAGCAAAATTGTAGTAAGTAATGGGTGGCCACCCTAAGTAAAGTTCCTAGGTGATGCAAGTGGTTTACGATTAGTTGCTAACCAATCATCATTTAACACTGATTGTTCATATCCACCTAGTGGAGTTGTAGACACAAACATGGCATACTATTATAAAGTTTACAGCAAAAAACAAAAACAAAAACAAAAAAAACCCCAAAAAAACACCGTCTGGAGAGGCTCTACTCTAACACATGGTGTTACCCTGAGTCAGAATTGACTTGACAGCAATCATGTGTGTGTATGTGTTCTAGTTTCAGAGACTCCTGACAAGCTCTCATGCTGTAGCTTATCAGGTGATTCTGATGGTGTTGGTGCCATAGATTTAGAGGGTGATGGAGTACTTGATTCCTAAGTGTGTCTCTACTAAATTAGCCAAAATATAGTGCACATTTTTAGGTCATGGTATGTTAAACCATCCAGGTGACTAATGTTGAAGGGTGTAGATTCCACGAATGCATAATCCAGTCCCAGAACCAAGTGATCTGGGTTAGAAAGCTGCCCTCTAGGTTTTGCCTTGCTTAATGGCATGGTTTGTTTTATGGGGATGATTTGGTGTGGTTCATTTGGTGTGGTTCGACCTTGCCCCCTAATGGCTGGTGATTGCTTTGCATTGTAACCTTGTGGAAGGGTAAAAGAACAGAGTTTAAGATGAGGGTCTTGCATTTCTTCACTGTTCACCAATACGGGAGAAGATTAAAAAACAACAAAAAAAGCACAAGTGAAGAGGTGGCAGGGAATCATGCCCAATTAGACTTTGTTTCCTGTGTTTAACACTTCAAGGAGATTGGATTTTGAGGCTTGGCACATGTCCTGGTCTGGACAAAGGGGAAGGCCCCTTCTGCTGCTCAGCTAGAGCTGAGTCAGGCCTGTAGTTCTGAGATGACCCGTACAGTAAGAGTTGCTCTCGCATCATTTATTCACCAGAATGAACCTGACTCCATTAGAATGTACCTAAATATTAAGAAGATAATTGTTTTTAAAACCTTGTATATTCAAAAGTTATTTATTTAAAAGGTAAAGAAAATTTTTCATTGGATAGCTTGCATTGATAGCTAAGCTGATTTGCCAGTAGAATCAGAA
>NW_006408530.1:6285622-6286829 GCF_000296735.1 Chrysochloris asiatica | reverse complement strand
CATTCAAATGTTTGATTCTTAACAGTATTGTTTCCTATAAAATAAAGAAGTTTCAAGAAAACAACACCAGTATCATTACTAACTGAAATATTGCTAACTAAAATTAACGGGTGAAGAGTACACTGTTTTTATGTGACTGTGCTTCCAGAATGGGTCCCATTGAAGGTATACATAGCACATCTAAAGTCACTCTATTTAAATCGTTCTCTGTTATTAACTTTCTATATTATTTAGGCCGTTGATGGAATAGCAAATAATTGCTGTATTAGTTTCTTATGCCTATCATAACAAATGATCACAAACTTGGTGGCATAAAACAATTTATTCTCTTATAATTCTGGAGTCCAGAAGTTCAAAATCAAGATGCCCACAGAACTGTGCCCACTAAATGTTCTAGAACAGAATCCTTCCTTGCCTTTTCCAGCAGCCGGTGGCACCAGGCGTCCTTTAACTTTTGGCTACATTACTCCAATCTGTTTCTGTTTATCAATGCTTCTTTCTTTTCTCTGCGTCTTCTCCTCTTCTATTTGTTACAAGGAAATTTTTCCTTGGCTTTAGGATCCAGGATGGTTTTATCTCGAGATCCTTAATTTCATCTTCAAAGACCCTTTTTCGATAATTCATGCAATAAATTTTTTATTACTGTCCAAGTTGTGTGTTATTGATCATCAGGGGTTAAGGTCTACAGCATTAATCATTGACCCAGATGAGGCTGTTTTCAACATTATAGCTTCAGCTTCACCCTGCAAGCTTTTCACTCAGCTGGAAGGAGAAAGAACATGCAGGTGCACACCTGGGAAATTTTCTAGACTAGACCTGAAAGTAGTACACATCACCCACAGTCTTTATTCCTTGTCCAGAGCTGCAAAGGAGATTGGGAAATGTACACTGGCTGAATATCCAGCAAAGAAAAGAAAATGAGTAGTAAACAGCTTCTACTGGTCTCGGCCACAGTGACCAATTTTGGCATTTTGATACTTTCATTTATTTTAGGTTCCATTCATTATTAAAAATTGCTTTATTCCTGTATGTTGTTGTTGTTTAGTGCCATTGAGTCCGTTCTGACCCATAGTGACCCTGTACAGGGTTTCTGAGAAGCAGTTGATGAGCTTGAACCACCGACCTTGAGGTTCTAATCGACTTTGCAGTCCAATGCATTAACAACCCACATATATACTAACCCACATATATATCTATATATGGAGTC
>NW_006408530.1:6275380-6276687 GCF_000296735.1 Chrysochloris asiatica | reverse complement strand
TTAGTCATGATAACAGTTACTCACTATTGAATCCTAAGAATCTTATCCCTATCTCTTTTTACCAGACCCATCTAGACAAGATAAAAACTATTCATTGGGGACACTATCTTCCCCCATATACTCTTAAACTAAACTCCCTCTTTAAAGTTTGTAAGCCAGTCACTTCGTGCCTTTATTGTAGCCCCCCATTTTAGGTAGCCAATATCTAAGTTGCCCATTCCTGTCTACCCTGTATACAGAGGGGATAGCATTGATACTTGATGTGACGACTCCTTCCCTTTCTGTTGGTATTTTGAGCTACTACATCCGTGAGTATAGGTCAAGTTCACAAAATCGTAGCAATTTACCCTTGTTTCCTTTATCAAAAAAAAAAAAAAATTTTTTTTTTTTTCTCCTTCCTCTAGTCAAGTTGGGATTATCAAGCCATCAGGGCTAGGTCAAATGGATACTATCTGCACTTTTGTGTGTTCTTGTGCATCTTCCCACACTTCATATTAGCTAGATGCTTCAGTCTCGGTTCTAGCCCTCTGTGGTTATGCCTTTGTCCATGAGCTCAGGTGTCCCCAGGTCTTACCATACTTTGGACCTACCAGCCCTCCCCCTTCTCTCTCTCATCTCCAGGTCAACAGGAGTCTATGGAACATGGTTGAACTCACCCCATTTCTTCATGGCTTCCTTTCCCCCTCTTCCACTCACCAGTATACCAGTGTGGTCGTCAGTAAGCTTACATGCTTGCTCATGTGTTCGACCCTGACCTTGTTTTGACTGATGATATGGAGCTTTTTCACCACCTCTTTCACAGATGTAGTCAGTTTGATTTCTGTGTATTCCAAATGTATGTTGTTGTTAGGTGCCATCGAGTCAGTACCGACTCATAGCAACCCTATGTAAAATAGAACGAAACACTGCCCAGTCCTGGGCCAACCTCACAATTGTTGACATGCTCGAGTCCATTGATGCTGCCACTTTGCCAGTCCATCTCGCTGGCGGTCTTCCTCTTTTTCTCTGACCCTCCACCTTAACAAGCATGATATCCTTCTCCAGCGACTGGTCCCTCCTGACAGTATGTCCGAAGTAAAGATACGAAGTTTGGCCATCCTGGTCTCCAAGGAGCACTATGGCTGCACTTCTTCCAACACAAATCTATTTGATGTTTTGGCAGCCCATGGTACATTCAATATTTTCCTCCAGTACCATAACTCAAAAACGTGGATTCTTCTACGGTCTTCCTTATTCACTGTCCAGCTTTCGCATGCATATGAGGTTATTGAAAATACCATGGCTTGGGTCAGGTGCACCTTAGTCCT
>NW_006408530.1:6273874-6275217 GCF_000296735.1 Chrysochloris asiatica | reverse complement strand
GCAAGGTGGTAGCATCTGCATATCACAAGTTGTTAATGAGTCTTCCTCCAATCCTGATGTTAGGTTTTTCTATTTGTATAGGTCTTCATATATAGTCAGTCAGTCGTCTTTTATGTTGTTCAAAAAACGTATTTACCATAAGTCATTGGTCTTGCAAAATTCGCTTGTCGTGAAATCTCCAGCATCATTTTTATCACCTAGGTTATATATTCCAATTCATGATCCTTCTTTGCTTTGAAGCTTTGTATTCCAATCACCAGTAATTATCAATGCATCTTGATTGCCTGTTTGATCAATGTCAGACTGAAGAAGTGGGTTGAAATTTTCAATTTCATCATCACTACTTTAGTGGTTGATAGATAAATTTGAATAATAGTGGTATTAACTGGTCTTTCTTGTTGTTGATAACTGCCTTCGAGTCAGTTCTGACTCTTAGCAACCCTATATAGGGTTTCTGAGGAGTGGCTGGTGAATTTGAATCTCTAACCTTGTGGTTCAAACTGATCGTGCGGTCCAGTGCATTATTCCTCAGCGCCACACCAGAACTCCGGTCTTCCTTGTATGTGTTATGGACGTTATCCTATCGCAGTCAGCATTATATTTCAAGCTAGGTCTTGAAATATTTCTTTGATGATATCTGTGATGGTGTTGTTGGGTGCCGTTAAGTCAGTTCTGACTCAGAGCAACCTTGTATAAGATTTCCTTGTGGTTAGTACTACAGTGCTTATCCTACAGTTCTACCCCAGGACTCTATTGTGATGCTATTCCTCTTCAGTTAGGTCTTTTTTAATATCTTGCAGGGATACTTTGTTTTCTGTTGTATAAATCTTAAATTATTCCTAGGGATTTTTTGGTTTTTGGTGTTATTTTAAATGATTGAAAGTAGTAAAAGACTTCATTCTTCTTGGATCAACTATCAACACTCATGGAAGCAGCAGTTCAGAAATCAAATGACATATTGCATTAGGCAAATCTGCTGCACAAGACCTTTTTTAAAGTGTTAAAGAGCAAAGATGTTAGCTTGAGGACTAAGGTGAGCCTGACCCAAGCCATGGTATTTTCAGTAACCTCACAGCATGCGAAAGCTAGACAGTGAATAAGGATGACCATAGAAGAATTGATGCTTTTGAATTATGGTGTTGGAGATGAATATTGAAAGTGCCATGGGCTGCCAAAAAAATCAATGGATCCATTTTGGAAAAAGTGCAACCGTAGTGTTCCTGTGAGACCAGGATGGCCAAACTTTGTCTCTCATACGTCGGACATATCGTCAGGAGGGACCAGTAGCTGGAGAAGGATATCATGTTTGGTAAGGTGGAGGGTCAGAGAAAAAGAGGAAGACC
>NW_006408530.1:6268102-6273774 GCF_000296735.1 Chrysochloris asiatica | reverse complement strand
GGAAAAAAAGGGAAGACTCCCAGTGAGATGGATTGGCAATGTGACAGCATCAATGGGCTCAATCGTGTCAACAATTGTGAGGTTGGCCCAGGACTGGGCTGTGTTTCGTTCTGTTGTGTATAGAGTCGGTACCGACTCAATGGCACCTAACAAAAACAACTGGTGTTTTATTATAGCAACTAAATCTGTTGCCTTTGGTATTTTGACCCAAGTAAGAGACCTAGTGTGGCGCTGTAGGCTAATGCACTGGACCGCAAGGTCAGCAGATCAAATTCACCTGTCTTTCCTTGGAAACCCTGTACAGAGATCGCTATGAGTCAGTACTGATTCCTTAGCACCTAACAACGATAATCAACACCACCACCCCACTGTCTAAACTTGAAGAAAGGGAATAAGTTAGTTGGTTAATTGCTGTTAAATGGAAGATGAGTTTCTTTTCATTTCCCTCCTGTAAGCAAGAGAGCCTATTCGCCATTAGGACTCCTCATTGCCAGCCTCCAATTCCTTGATTCTAAAACACCGATGGAGTAATCAGATGAATGGTTGCTAGCTCTCTGTAAGTTTAGCTATCTTAAATTTAATATCATGGGAGTCCTAGAAAACTGAGTTTCAATCTAAAAGTGAGTTTATATCTTTCCTCTTCTAGAGGTTCCCTTTGTCATAGAGCTTTAACAGTATGGAATAGCGATGGCTAACCTACACCTCATGGATAGTTGGGGAGAAAAGCTGATCCAATGAAGAGGGATAGTCATTTTTCCTTTTTAAACAAATCCTTTTTGGCAGCTTGATATGTTCTGTCTGTGAAGTACTGTTCGGCAACAACAGCCGGAATAAGCAATCCAAAGCTCGGCCAGTTTTGAAGCTTTTTGGGTGTCTTTTGCCAAAATGAACATTATATTGCCTGTCTTTCTGCTTGGTAATACAGATGGAATTGTAGACACCCCCCACAACCCAACACACATACATAGACTTTGTTGTTGTTGTTGTTAAGTGCCGTTGAGTCAGTTCTGACCCATAGCGACCCTGTACAGGGTTTCCGAGGATGTACATAGACTTTAAGACTACCTAATTGCCTGAGCAGGTTTAAAAGACTTGGTTAGGTTGTTTGAAATATTTTATTGCATAAACATTTTTATAGGCATGGGGGTGCTGTTGAAGTAGACACTCATGATGCCAATTTGATGTCTATGGGATAATACTGAGGTTTTACCTTTGACACTATTGTTTAGAAAATATTTTCAAAGCAGATTTAAATGATTGATTAAGTGTGTTAGAGTCACTGTTGAGTCCTTATGTAGCACTGTTGGATCAGCACTGGACCGCAAGGTCAGTTTGAATCTCCAGGTCGGTGGTTCAAACTCACCAACTGCTTCTCCGAAACTCTTTAAAGGGTTGTTATGAATCAAAACTATTTAACAACAACAACATTAGCTTTGCTGAAGGAGAAGACCTGGATTACTGACCCCAAGGTCAAGCCCACCAGCCACTCCTCAAAATCCTCATACAGGCTCACTATGAGTCGGAACTGACTCACAGCATTAACAACAGCAGAGTCCCTGGAAAGGAGTCCTCGTGACATATGGCACAGTGGGTTACATGTTGGGCTGCTAACTGCAAGGTTAGGAGTTGAAGTCTACCAGCTGCTTCGCTGGAGAAAGATGAGACTTCTGATTCCATAAAGATATATAGCCTGGGAATGAATATATATATACAGGGTCACTGTTGAGTCAGATCCCCAATGAGATGGATTGGCCAAGTGGCAGCATCGATAGACTCAAGCGTGGCAACAGTAGTGAGGTTGGCCCAGGATTGGACATTGTTTCGTTCTGCTGTGCGTAAGGTTGCTATGAGTTGGTACCAACTCTATGGCACCTAACAACAACAACAACATTGAGTCATAACCGACATGATAGCATACAGCAGCAGCAGCAACAGAGTGAGTCCCTGGGTGGTGTAAATGGTTAGTCGCTGGACTGAGAGCCAAAAGATTGGCTATTTGAACCTACCCAGAGGTTCCTTTGAAGACAGCACTGGTGATCTGCTTTTGAATCGACTTAGGGGGGCAACTAAAAACATTAAAGTGCATTAGGTAAGAATTTCTATTGTTGTTAGTACCATCCAGTAGGTTCCTATTCATGATGATTCTATATAGGACCAGCTACTGCTGGGTTTGAACTGCTGACCTTGCAGATAGCAGTCCAGTGCTTATCCTACAGAGCTACACCAGGTTAAATAAATACTACTTTACATTGTTGTACACATAATGTTTTAAATTTACTCATAATAAATATAAATTTATTTGCAAATAAATACCTGTAAATGTCAAACATTTACTTATAACTTTTACTTATAACATTTACTCATAATCTTTGCTCTAGGAGGCTGTTTTTGAATTGCTTTCACACACAAAAAAAAGAAATGTCAGATGTCTGATGTCTTTCTGAATGTTGCCGAGCAAATGATTGAATTGATGCTAAAACAGAGGGTTTCTTATGCCAGATTCTGAAAATTGTTATGTTATTAAATATATATATCATAACGGCTTAGAAAAAGATACCTTTTTAATAAAATAACTTGCCACGTGATTGTGATTTTTCCATCATCAGTCAGTTACATGATTTCATGAAAATGCATTGTGAAGAGCGATGTGGTATATTTACTGTGACTTTAGTGTTTCAGGAAGTGTTATGCTGAATCTTTCAAAAGAAGAGGTTGATAAAACAAGACAGTCTTGAAAAGTAAGTTATAGAAAGTCTGAATATATCACAGAGCTCTTCGCCCATGCACACTCTGCTAGTTATCTGTAATATTTACTACAAATCTTGAACATACAAGGAAAGAAAATACTTTAAAGAAGTTATTTTCTGAAGTCATTGAGGAAATTGAGGTGTCTGTGATCTTAATACCTGCTGTCTAGTTAAACAACATTGTGTGGCTTTTAATTTCCAATTATTCTACAGATGCTGGGCAGGATAGGGAAATGAATTAGAAACATATTATCAGTGGACAGCTGATTATATGTAGGGATTGTGCGTCTTCTCCATGAACCTGGTGGATAATAGATACAAGGCTTTCAGCAGCATCTTTTAGACTAAGAATCTTTAGGTTAGAAATACCTTTATTACACATTCACTGCTAGTTCGCTTTATAATCGCTTTGATACAAGCACTGAGATGTTAGTGTATACACCTCATATACATTAAAAAAAACATGATAGGTTGGGTATTGTGTTCATATATGAGGAGGCTTCAAAAAGTTTATGGAAAAATGGAATTAAACGATAATGGAGCTTTTCCTAAACTTTTTGAAGCCTCCCCATATTTCTGTCACACTCAGAAAAAAATGTCCTCAGCAGGGACCAATTAAAAAAGTCCTATTCTCTATCTCCTTTCACCTTTCCTCTTCATTAGGTATTGTCTGAAAACTTGATTGATGTCATGATTATTTCTATCTTATGGATTACAGATTGAAAATATTGTTTGCTTAATATTATAATCTGAAGATTTAAAAGAGATGGATTAGAAGATATGTATGTTTATTGTGTTAAACTTAAAATTGTGATGGAAGGTCTAAAAGAAGAAAGCATTTTAGAAATAGGTATTTATATCTCTAGGAGACTGGATGTGTGTGCTTGAGATGGGGCTATAGTGAGAGACGATCAAGTCAAGATGATGGGTTACATAAATATGAAAATGACAGCGAAGGCATAGCAATAGCTTGGCAAATTAAGGTACACTTGGAACCTGATGAAAAACTACGATAATAGTTTTCATATTTTTTATTCTTTAATTAGAGTTATGATAAAAAATATTTTAGAAATGGTAAAACCAAAAAGTTTATAGTACCCCTCCCAAACCGAAACACATTGCCGTCTAGTGGGTTCTGATTCATAGCAACTTTATAGGACAGAACTGTCCCATAGGGTTTTCAAGGTTGTAAATCTTTATGGAAGTGGACTGCCACATATTTCTCCTATGGAGCAACTGATGGGCTTAATCTGCTGACCTTTTGGTTAGCAGCCAAGGCTCTTCCAATACTCCTGAGAGTGCTTTATTTCAAGTATTAGCTAATATAGTTGCATATTTGACTTGTGTCTGGTAGTTATCGTTTTCATTAGGGCAAATCAAACCAACAAATTATCAATGTAAACTTTTTTAAAAGAAAGGTGTGCTCAGTAACGTAGTAGATAAATAAAATGTATTTTTAAAGAAAACTGCTTTGAGATACTATTTTCTTAAATCACCTTAAGGTATAAATTAAATACAATAAAATCCACCAATTGTATTTTCCAAAGTGGCTGGGCCATTTTGCATCCCTATCAGTAATACAATAGAGTTCTAGTTGCTCTACATTCTTACCAACCCAAGGTGTTGCCCACCTTTTTACTTTTAGTCATATTTATGGGCATATAATGATATTCAGTTGTTTTAATTATCTTAAGCCTTGGACTGCTAACTCTAGAATTGATAGTTCAAACCCACCAGTCGCTCTGAGAGAGAAATATGAGGCTTTCTAATCCAGGCAAGGTTTGTTGTTGGTGCTGTTGAGTTGGTTCTGACTCATAGTGACCCTTTGCACAATAGAATGAAACACACTGCCCAGTCCTGCACCATCCTTAAGAATTATTATCTTTGAGCCTGTTGTTGCTGCTACTGTAAAGATTTACAACCTATGTAGAGCTGCTTTGAATCAGAATCGACTTGATGGCACTGGGTTTGATTTGCTTTAATGCCTAATTTTATTAAGTGTCTTTTTCCATGCTTGTTTACCATTTGTGTTTCTTTTGTTGATGGTTCTTTTCATTTGCCTAACTTAAAAAATTGTCTCTTTTTTAAAAACTTGTTTAAAAGTATATTCTAGATCAGAAGTCTTTATTAGATCTATATTTTGCAAATATTTTCTTCTATATTGTGTCGTACCATTTCATATTTACAACATTGTCTTAAAAAGAGCAAAGGTTTTTTGTTAAAGTAGATTTTTACTTTCTTTTTTCTCAAAGTGGTTCCTGCATTTGTGTCCTACCTAAGAAATAATTGCCTAACCTCAGGCCACAAAGATTATATCCTGTTTTCTTCTAGAAATATTATTTTGCTTCCTATATGTAACTTTATGATCTATTTTGAATTAATTTTGGTATATGGAATGAGGTAACAGTTATGATTCACCATTTTTGCATATGTACTCATTTGTTTGTTAAATGCCATCGAGTCACTTCCGACTTGTAGTGACCCTGTATAAGGTTTACAAGGAGATACTGCTGGTTTGATCCTTGTGGTTAGCAGTCCACACCAAAAAGCACCATTGTTGAATAAATTGCCTTCTTTTCATTGAAATAGCTTGGCATCTTTGTTGAAAACATAAACCAACTGACAATATATATGTGAGCCTATTTTCATCCCATAAATCTGTATTTTTATTTTTATGCCATAACTCACTGTTTTAAATGAGGTACTTTGACTTTTCTAAGTTCTTTTGCAAATTATTTTGACTATTCTAGACCCTTTGTATTTTTAGAATCAATTTGTCAATCCCTAAAAAAAGGCTACAGGATTTTGATTAGCATTGTATTGAGTCTGTAGATCAATTTCAAGAGAATTGGCATCGTCAACAATACTGAGTCTTTGAGTATCTGAGCATGATATCTATTTATTTGTTGTTGATGTTGTTGTTAA
>NW_006408530.1:6254624-6262537 GCF_000296735.1 Chrysochloris asiatica | reverse complement strand
CCCCCAATTAGATGGATTGGCCAAGTGGCAGCATTGATGGACTCAAGCGTGGCAACAGTAGTGAGGTTGGCCCAGGATTGGGCAGTGTTTCGTTCTTCTTCATATAGGGTCGCTATGAGTTGGTACGGACTCGATGGCACCTAGTAACAACAACAGTTTTTTAAATGTCAATTTTCATTAGTTTGTCCCTGCAGAGATATTGTTTTTATACACCTGCTACCATCTCATTGATTCATTGATGGAGAAGAGGTGGTTTCTAGTTTACTTATCAGTTACCAAAGCCCAGTTAATCAATTTAACTATATGGTTTCTGTACTGTGTAAATAATGGGCATGGTTAAATGCTGAAGTTCAGTATTCTGAGACTGTGCCCAAAATTAGTGAAAGGAAATAGTGAGGACATGATTAAGATCTGATCATTTCCCTCATCTTTTCAGTTGTTCACAAAAAGGCTCTCTTTGCATGTATCAAACACTTGGTGACTTCAGTGGAAGGCAGCTTCCTTTTTCCATCTCCTCCCATTCGATCCACTTTGAAGGCTCACTGACATAAATTATGCCCTTAGTAAATATTCCAGTTCAGTTCAATTCAGCAAGCACCAACTGAAATTCTGAAAATTATACCCATGTGTTTGCACACTGTTTGATTTGGGGTAAATCAAGCTTCAGAGAATCCATTTTGTATAACTGTAGTCAGAAACACGATCTTTAAAATAGGAGCTTGTCACTCTTTCAGATTCTTCAGTGAATGAAAATACTAGTGTTCTTTTTGAAATCTGAAAATGCCCTGTGGTTTTTATAGTATAGGGTTATTTTGTCTTTTTTCTCTTGTTTTTTGAATCAGGATCAAACTTTGGTAGATTCCCCTCTCCACATGTTTTATTTATATGATACATAATTATCTTTGAGACTTTAAAAGATCTTTAGGACCTTGTGCTTATTTAAAAGCCACCCCTAAAGAAAGTACGTGGAATATGCTCCCATTTTTGAGATGAAGAAACAAGAAGTGTTCATATTCTTTATAGTTTCAAAGGAAGAGTACTGCCCAAGGAATTTACAGAATTACATGAAATCCTAAAAATTAACTATAGTTTCATAATGTAAGTCTGTATTTTTAATTGTTGTTGTTAAGTACCGTGGAGTCGGTTCCAACTCATAGTGAACCCTGCACAGGGTTTCCAAGGCTGTAAATCTTTACGGGAGCAGAAAGCCTCATCTTTCTCCCACGGAACAACTGGTAGTTTTGAACTGCTGACCTTGAGGTTAGCAGCCCAATTTGTAACCATTACGCTACAATTATATACGTATTAAAATATGTAGTTTTAGGTCTTTTGCTTACCAAGTATATGTACATTTTTTTTATAGGTTTAACAAAAAGATAGGAATTCAATTATCAAAAGTAGGAAATATCTAAAACTGTTAAATAGGTTTTAATGGAGTTCTGGTGTGGCACTGTAGGGTAAACATTGAACCACGAGATTGGTTTGAATTGCAAGGTCGGTGGTGCAGACTCACCAGCCTCTCCTTAAAAAATCCTATACAGGGTCTCTAGGAGTCAAAATTGACTTGATGGCACTTAACAACAATCTAAAAGAAAATTTTGGCTCCTGAGGGAAGAAGACCAAAGATTTGAAGATCATCTTAAAAAGTTTCGTAATATAAACTTCCACCACTCTAAACAGTCCTTAGATCTTCACTAATAACAACAATTTACTCAACACTGCTATTGCCAAACACTGTGGGTTCAGTCTTTAAGAAAAAAATGAGATAGTAAAACAAATAAGACACTTTAGTAATATGTTGTTGTTGTTGTTATGTGCCTTGGAAGTCGGTTCCAACTCATAGTGATCCTGAACAGAGTTTCTGAGGCTGTAAATCTTTATGGGAGCAGGAAGCCTCATCTTTCTCCTGTGGAACAGCTAGTAGTTATTAATATGAGCTCCTTTAATTTACAACCAAAAACTGTCCAGATTACGAAAAGCAATGAAGTTGTAAGTAGGATTACAGAAACCCAGTTAATTTTATCTATTAAGAAATATAGGGTGTTTTGATTAGGAAAGACCTATTGAAGTAGTAGAAACTTATTAATCTAAATAAAAGGAAATCATTTAGAAAAGTCTCATCAAAAGTTATTTTCAGTCTGACAGGAACACTTGGAAAATTATCCTCTTTGACTGGGAGTTTGCTTCCATATTCAGAACTGAGGAATGCTTTAAGGCTCTCCAAGAAACTGTGCCTGTGGAATGAATCTGACATGTTGATTTTTCAAGTCTAGTCTAGTGTAGAAATAGCCAACTTTCATAGTGGGAAATGAGAGTTATGCGGTGTTAAACATATGGTCTTCCACCACTCCAAACCCCTTGTTGTTTCCCGGTGGTCTGTTATATTCTAGTTTATTATTTGAGATCCTCCATTATTGGTTCCAACTTACTGTTTAGACTATCTGCCATTACCATTCATGAAATCTATTACTGGGAATAAGCTTAAACCCCTTGAAGTTCCCTTCTCTCCCCTGCCTTTGTTCCCATCTTTCCCCATCTGTGAAATTCCCCTGTCTTCTGCTTCTCATCCCATCTCAGGATATCAAAACTCAATTCAAAAGCCACTTGCTCCAAGGTGGCTCCTTTGATCATCTCAGCTGGAAAATGCTTCACCTTTCATTGAACTTCCAGAGAATCACACATGTCTCCTATCTCGTTGTACTTTCTACAATAGTTCTGTCATACCTCATGGATGAGACTTAATGCCTTTGAATTGAGTGTGTGGAGTTTTTGTGCTTTTTACACAGAGTCTAGCATAATGTGTTCTAGATGACTTTTACAGAGTAAAATGACAGAAGAAAACAAAAAACACCAGAGAAGCAGATATTTTTCATGTTAGTGCCTGGAAGCCAAAGGGCAGAAACTTCCCTAATAAATGGTTTTCATCTAATAAAGATCACAGAGAACTTTCTAAATTGTATTACAGCTGGCATTAGCCTCCTCTGGTACTTATTACACAAAATCAGAATCCTAATTCAACTTATTTTCTGAACCGTCCATGACACTAAATAGATAGCATCTTAGTCTTTTCGTTCAATTTGTCCAAACTGTCCTCTCCTTTCTCACCATTTCTAACACACCCATACTCATACTTCCTATAGTTAAGGCAGTCTGGCAGTCTGTTTGAAATTTTAGAATTTGTGTTGATCATTTTGGGAGAATGAAGGATAGGCTTTTCCCTTGGGGACAACGTTGGTACTGTCTCAAGTCCTTGGGAGAGTTTTAGTTCTATTTGTGTAAATTGCATTCTGTTTGTATAGTAAGACCTGGGGGTGGGGGGACTGAGATAATATGACTTACTTTAGTCCCTCCTTCTCAAAAAATCCTGACTCTGGTCTATATCACTACCCATCCCTCAAGTGTGGTATTCTTGGCCTATAATGCTGCGTAGATCTCTTCTCAGCCTATATACAATAATAATACAATGTTTTTATTCTCATAGTTGCTTCTCCCTGTCTAGTGATGTCAGTGCTATCCATTTTAGAGGATAAACCCTTTGAGGACATGGATTTTTCCTGTCATTGTAACTTTGAAGAGCACTTAGCACCTTAATGTTGTTGTTGTTGTTGTTAAGTACCGTGGAGTCGGTTTGGACTCATAGTGAACTCTGCACAGAGTTTCCAAGGCTGCAAATCTTTACAGGAGCAGCAAGTCTCTTCTTTCTCCCGTGAAACAGCTGGTAGTTTAGAACTGCCGACCTTAAGGTTAGCAGCCTATTTCATAACCACTACACTACCAGAGGTTCTTGATAAAGCCCTGCAAATTATGATGCTGGTTGCAATTATGGCTCATTTAGAGACTATAGTTTGCTTACTTCTCCTTTGGAAAGGAAGCCCAATTACTTCCATCTTCTAGAAAGAAAAACATTCACATATAGTGAGCTTGGGGAGCTCTGGTAGCATCGTGGTTACGAGTTGTGCTGCTAACCTCACATTCAGCAGTTCGAAACTACGAACAGTTTCTCAGGAAAAAGATGAAGCTTTCTGCTTCTGTAAAGATTTACAGCCTCAGAAACCCTATACAGGGTTGTTGTGAGTTGAAACTGACTCCACGGCACATCACCACCACCACAGTAAGCTTGGAGTCCTGGTCTGGCACTGTGGGATAAAACACTGGAACGCCACAAAGTTGGTTTGAACCACAGGTTCATAGTTCAAACTCACCAGTCAACTCCTCCGAAACCCTATATGGGGTCACTATGAGTCAGAACCGATTCAGCGGCACTTAACAACATAGTGAGCTTATGTGCACAAAAGCAAAGTTCCTTTGAATTTTTAAGTGAATAATAAGGAGCCCTAGTGGCACTGTAAGGTAAACACTGGACTGCTAACTGCAAAGTCAGCAGTTCAAGCCTACCAGCTGCTCCTTTGGATGAGTTTCTGCTCCCATAAGGATTTATAGCTTCAGAACCATATGCGGGGTTGCTATGAGTCAGATTCTTCTAAATGACAGTAGATTTTTCAAAATGAATATTACAGGATCAGAGAGAGTATCATTGTTGTTGCTGTTGTGGTACTAACTCATATTGACCCTGTGCACAGCAGAATGAACCACTGCCTGATGCTGGACCAACCTCACAATCATTGCTACATTTGAGCCCATTGATGCTGCTACTATGCTACTCCATCTCATTAGGGGTCTTCCTCTTTTTCTCCAACCCTCCACTTTACCATACATAATATCCTTCTCCAGTGACTGGTCTCTGCTGACAATATGTCCAAAATATAAGAGACAAAGTCTGGCCATCCTGGCTTCTAAGAAGCACTCTGGGTATATTTCTTCCAACACAGATCTAGTTGTTCTTTTGGCATTAATAATGGCATAATGAAGCTGACATCTAATAGGAACATACTGGTGTGGCATTGTGGGTTAATGACTGGACTGCAGAGTTGATTTGAACCTCAAGGTTGGTGGTTCAAATTCACCAGTGCTCCTCGAAAATCCTGTAAAAGGTCAGTATGGGTCGGAACTGACTCAATGGCACTTAACAACAAGCATGTTTAAGCACCTTACTTAGCTCTGCTAAGATAATACTAAAACAGGACCAGTGACCGTCCCAAACAGAAAGACACTCAACTGAGTAAATGTGTGCAAGAGCCATTCAATTCCTAGGGATTACCTCTCTTTTCAAATGTCTCACTAAAATTTGTTTCCTTAAACCACTGAATGTGAAGGTATAAGATGAATTTGAATGGAATTTTGTTTGCTTTTGGAGTTGCTTATTCAAGTAGGATTTATGGAACAGAAATGATTATAACATATTTGTTGTAAGTCTAGCTAACAGCAAATGCGCCTCAATTAAGTAATTTCTCATGTAATTATACACCTATAGAGAGTGGATACAAATGCTCAGAAGTCCTTTTTGCTAGATGAACAAGCAATTCCTAACTTTGATGCACAAGGCATTCAGTAACAAACTTTGTCAGATTTTGGTGGAGAAAGAGGACATGGTGGGGGGAAGAATTAGGGTGAGCGGCAAAGAAACAGTTTGGCTTGTGTACTTTTAAACTTTAAAAATTTACTCTTAATTTATTAGAGACGTGACTTATATATGGTATTTAAAAGAATTTGTTGAATTATTTGAACAAAATTAGAAAGAACCTCAGCTCTGCCTAAGTGTGTCTCATAGAAAAAGTCATATTGTATCATAACTGGTGAGTTAACCACTTACTTTGACTTACTTGATTTGATTAGCCTTGGAGTCCTGGTGTGGCACTGTAGGGTAAGCACTGGACTGCTAATCTCAAGGTTGGTGGTTCAAACCCACCAGCTGCTTCTTGGAAATACTATACAGAGTCACTGTGATTGGGAACCAACTCAGCAGCACTTAGAAACAACAACCTAATTAGTTCATCCTTGTCATAATCTCACCATTTAGTTCCATTTAAGAATGGCCTAGTTTTCCAATCTAAGGAACCCTGGTAGGGTAGCGGTTTTTCTGTTGGGTTGCTAACCACAAGGTTAGCAGTTTGAATACATACACCAGCCACTCCAAGGGAAAATGATGAGGCTTTCTACTTTCATACAGATTTAATGACTCAAACCCAGTTCCGATTCAACAGCACACAGCAGCAGCAGTAATTTTTAAATTTGGGCTGCAGTAGATTTTAACCTAAGTCACTGAGTCCAATAAATGCTTTGTCATTTACTCATCTACAGGACAGATCTGTGTGTAAACAACTTAAGTAACCTTCCTGGTAAACAGGGAAGCATGAGGAAGCCTTAGTGGAATGAGTTAATGAGAAATGTGTAGTGTATTAAAGGGATTAAATGATTTCAGAGTCATAGAACAGAGGTGGGGAACGTATGGCCCACAGGCTGTATAAGGCCCACAGAATTAATTTGGTCTGGCCTCCTAAGACTACTACAATTCCAGTCATCACTTTAGGGAGTGAGTTAATTAAATCTTTGACCAAATATAGCAGGCGAATTTTTAAGTTAATAATTGTGTATGGCCCATGAAAGATATTGTAAATTCTGGTAGGAAAAAAAGGTTTCTCTCTTCTGCTATAGAGAAACCACATAGACCTGTCAGTAAATGCCCCTTACCTGTAACATTGCATACCTTAAGTTTGCTTGAGTAGTATTGAACTCACCTGGTGTATGTTTGTACAGGGTATTTATAACCTCCTTGTATACTTTTAAACTTAAAAAAAAAAAATAACCCTTAAATTATGAGAGAAATGACTTATATAGGGTATTTAAAACAGATGTAATTCTGTGAACAATAGTATAGCGCAGTCATGTGCCAAGTATTCTCCTACATGATGTTGTTAGATGTCATTGTGTATGTTCAGTTTTATAAAGACCTTATGTACTGTCCAGACTTGTACCATTCTCACAGGTGTTGTTATGTATAAGTCCAGTGTTGTAACCACTGTGTCAGTTTCTCTCGTGGAGGGTCTTCTTTTTTGCTGACCCATGACTTTATCAGTCATGATGTCCTTTTCCAGAGATTGGTCCCTCCCAGTAACATGTCCAAACTATGTGCGATGAAGTCTCATTATCCTTGTTTTTAAGAAACATTCTACCTATTCACTCTTCTGGCAGTCCCTGGTGTAGTCAATATTCTTCTTCAACATCATAATCCATAGACATCGATTCTCCTGCAATCGTCCCCACCCCTGCCTTAAAGCTAGGTAAGGACTCGGGTGTTTTGAGTGAGAGAGTGCCCTCCACCTGGGCCTCAGTTTCTTGATCCCTTCTCTCATCTACCCCTCCTCCCCAGTCTTGGATGTGTATAAGTTAAAAGTGAGGTGTGGGTGGGGATACAAAAAGCAATGTCAGAGGCCTTGATCTGCACATGTGCTACAGGCCTTGCCAAATCTAGTGGTGTAGCTTCAGGCAGCAAGTCTGCAAGAAGAGGACAGTGAGACACTGGCAGGACCCACGGTGGTCATTTCACCACAGACCCAGAGATCTGTATGCTGGGGGGGCTCTGGGCCACTGGAGCTAGCAGGCAGTGGATTCTGAGGTCAATGGGCATTTCTGTGGAAAGCAAGAACTCCACATGAGTTGGGGTGGGCTGTGTCTTTTCCTGGCTACAAATCCTGATCCAGTCAGCTCTGCCTGTGGTTTGACATGGCAGAAGCTATCCCACCAGCACCAAATACTGAGTGATGGCATAAAGAGGAGTAAGCTGCAGATATATATCCATTAGAGGATCGAGCAACCCCACAGGGCCACCTTCGGTATGACTCCTAGGGCCTGAGGAGTACTTGGTTGCTGAAGTTTTGTGTAGCAGCTTGGCTTTTGGAACTTTAACCATGTTGATAAGTGAGAAGTTGAGTGTATTTAGAGGTAGGTGCTATATGCAATAGCAGAGAGAGTAGTTTGAGTATATCATTGGACATAAAGTAATGATTGTTGTTGTT
>NW_006408530.1:6252453-6254524 GCF_000296735.1 Chrysochloris asiatica | reverse complement strand
AAATTCTTCTGTGATCTTCCTAATTCATTGTCCAACTTTCATGTGCATTTAAGGCTATTGAAATAACATGGCTTCGATCAGGCTCACCTTAGTCCTCAAACTGACATCTTTAAAGGAGGTCTTTTGCAACAGATTTTCCTAATGCAATACATCATTTGATTTCTTGACTGCTGCTTCCATGAGTGTTGATAGTGGATCCAAGCAAAATGAAGTCTTCGACAACTTCAATCATTTTTCCATTTATCGTGATGTTAAAAATCATTGGTCCAGTTGTGAGCATTTTTGTTTTCTTTACATTGAGGTACAACCCATACTGAAGGCTGTGGTCTCTGATCTTCATCATTAAGTATTTTAAGTCCTCGCCACTTTCAGCAAGGTTGTATCATCTGTATATTGCCCATTGTTAATGAGTTTCTTCCAATTTTGACACCACGTTCTCCTTCATATAATCCAGCATCTCAGGCTATTTGCTCAGCATACAGATGGAATGACTATGGTGAAAGAGTACAATGCTGAGGCACACCTTTCCTGATTTTAAGCTGTTCAGTGATACCTTCTTTTGTCCAAGCAACTCCATCTTGGGCTATATGTATTATGAGCACAATTAGGTGTTCTGGAAGACCCATTCTTTACATTGTTATCCATACCTTGTCATGATCCACAGTCAAAAGCCTTTGTATAGCCAAAAGAGCACAAGTAAACATCTCTCTGGCATTTTCTGCTTTCAGCTAAAATCCATCTGATATCAGCAATGATATCCCTCGTTCTACATCCTTATCTGAATTTGGCTTGAGCCTCCTGCTGTCCCCTGACAATTTACTGATTCAGCTATCTTTGAATTATCTTTAGCAAATTTTTACTTTCTTGTAATGTTAGTGATATTGTTCGATTATTTCCATATTCCATTGGGTCACCTCTCTTTGGCATGGGCACAAATGTGTGTCTCTTCCAATCAGTTTTCCGGGTGGCTGTCTTCCAAATTTCTTGGCATAGATGAGTGTGTAACTCCAGTGATTAATCAGTTTTTTTAAATAATTCAATTTGTATTTCATCAATTCCTGGAGTCTTGAGTTTTGTAAATGCCATCACTGCACCATGACTTTTTCCCTTCAGTGCCATTGGATCTTGATCATCTGCTACTTCTTGATATGGTTGGACATTTCTTTTGGCATAGTGACTCTGTGTATTCCTTCCATCTTCTTTTGATGCTTTCTGCATCATTCAATATTTTGCTCATAGAATCCTTCAACATTGCAAGTTGAGGCTCAAATGTTTTCTTCAGTTCTTTCAACTTGAGAAATGCTGTGTGTTCTTCTCTTGGTTTTCTAACTCTAGGTCTTTGCACATTTCATTATAATAATTGGCTTTGTCTTTTTGAGCTGCCCTCTTAAATTTTCAGTCCAGCTCTTTATCTCCTCATTGCTTCCATTTGCTTTCAGCATCTCTAAACTGGAGAGAAAATTTCAGACTGTCTTCTGATATCCCTTTTGTTTTGTTTTTTCTTTCTTTCTTGTCTTCTTAATGACCGTGTGATTTCTTCCTGTATGATGTTCTTGATGCCATCTACAACTCTTTTGGTCTTTGTCTACTAGTATTTAATGCATCAAACCTATTCTTGAGATGATCTTCAGATTCCTGTGGGATATGTTCAAGGTCAATTTTGGCTCTTGTGGACTTGCTTTTATTTTCTTCAACTTCAGCCTGAACTTCTCTTTTAGCAATTGATGATTGTTTCACAGCCTGCCCCGACCTTGTTTTTTTGTTTTGTTTAAAAGTGTTTTTTGTGTGAATTGAGTGAAAGTTTGCAGGGCAGATCATCAGTTTTACATTCAACAAATCATATACTTTATTTCATTACAATGATTATAATCCCCTCCATGTACCATCAGTTAATAGTATTTCTGTCTATCTATTTTAGCTCTTTTTTGTTTGTTTGTTTAAACACTCAGGCATATATAAATAATTTAAACCACCAAAGGACACATCCTGTAAGCCTTCCTACTGGCTGCCAGTTCTCAGTCCCTGCCTTTCCCTGAATCTGGAGTCCTCATCTGCTCCCTTTCTCCATGTT
>NW_006408530.1:6236118-6240516 GCF_000296735.1 Chrysochloris asiatica | reverse complement strand
ACAGTATTTCTGAGGCTGTAAATCTTTACGGGAGCAGAAAACCTCATCTTTCTCCCGCGGAACAGCTGGTAGTTTTGAACTGCTGACCCTGAGGTTAGCAGCCCGATTCGTAACCACTATGCTACCAGAGCTCCTTAAAGTAATGATACAGTTTTTTAAATTGGATATTTGGAGCTGTATTATTAAAATGTGTGGCACTGTGGGCTAATGCATCAGGTTGCAAAGTCGTTTGAACTGCAAGGTCAGTGGTTCAAGTTCACCACATGCTCCTTGGAAACCCTATACAGGGACGTTATGGGTCAGAATTGACTCGATGGCACTTAACAACAACAACATTATTAAAATGTCCAACTTTTATTTGTACTCTAGTATCTCTCTGATATCAGCTATTGTCGTCATATACTAAATTGGAAATAATGACTAGTTTCTAAATAGCTTATCACTTCAGTTATTTCAGAATTTACTTAAATACTTGAGCTCTCATTTGGGATACTGCTACAGTTCCATGGCTATAGGAATTCTGCCTAATTCTAGTGAAGTGATAGTGGTAAAGAATAGGATTTTATACACTAACGCAGTGATAGTTGTTGAATACTTGTGAATCATGTTTAGAAATTGCTTTCAAGATAGATCGTTTGAAATAACAAGTACAAATACTATGCTGATCACTTTTTTATTACAACTTCATTGAAATAGAATTTATACACTAAGAATTCACCCTGTTCATTTATTTTATAAGGGGAAATATGGATGTGTCTCTCACTATGTCCATCTTTCCTCTGTTTTAAAGTATTAAAAATACATATTTTTGACAATAATATGATCTTTTCCATAATAGTAAGATGATCGTCAGTGTTTCTAAATTTGTGAGTGAGCAGCAGAACTGGAGTGTGTACCAGGAAGAAGGTTGTGGTTCCCTAAGTTAGAGAGATGCACAAATGCTTAAATATACTGGCCAATTGTCCATTGTTGTGAAATACCAAAAATTTTATTGTGGAGAAAACAACTAGCAGATTTTAGGAACGAACCTGGCATGAATGGTCCTCTCTCTATAAAGAATCTTTACTTTTCCATTTATTTTTTTTATTTACGTTAACTTTTTTTTTTTTTTTTTTTAACAACTTGTTAAATGCAGTCGAGTCAGTTCTGACTCATAGTGACCCTCTCTCTCTAGGGTTTCCAAGGAGCAGCTGTTGTTTGAACCATGGATTTTGCAGTTTAAACAGCGTTGCAGTCTAGCACTTGTCCTGTAGCGCTGCACTAGGACTTTCGTGTAGGGTATACATATACAGAAAAGGTCACGAAGTCTGTTGTTGTCAGGTGCTATCAAGTCTGTTGTGACTATTAAGGACTCTGTGTGTATAAAACACTGCCTGGTCCTGTCACCCTCTCTGTTTTTACTCTGCTTGAGTCCATTGTTGAGCTACTGTGTGTCACTTCATCTCATGAAGGGTCTTCATGTTTTATTGCTGACCCTCTGCTTCACCAAGCATGATATCCTTCCCCAGGGACTCCTGATACATGTCCAAAGTACGTAAGGTCAAGTCTCAGGAGCTGTACATCTTTTTTTTCTCCCCCTCTCAGCTTTTCATTGTGAATTGAGTGAAGGTTTACAGAGCAAATTATCAGTTTTACATCCAGCAAATCATATACTTTGCTTCATTATATGGTGGAAATCCCTTCCATGTACCAACAGCTAACAATATTTACCTCTATTCAGTTTGTTTTATTCCTCCTTGTGTGTCCCACTACCTACATCTTTCCTTTGCTAACCTCCCTCTTGTTGTATATTGCCTGCCCTATCAGCCATGTTACCATGTGGTTACCGTCTGCTGTTGTTGAGTGCCCTCAAGTTGGTTCCAACTGACAGCGACCCTTTATAGGGTTTCCAAGGAGCAGTTCGTGGGTTTGAACTGAGGATGTTGTAGTTCAAAGTCCAGTGCAGATCCTACAGTGCCACACCTGGAGTCCTTGTGTCTACCCATGAATAATCCCCCCCACACACTGTAACCAATCATAGATTGTTGATCTCGAATTTTACTCAGCATAATGTCCTCCAGGTTTAACTATGTTGTGAGGTGCTTCACAGATTCATCATTATTCTTCAGCATTTTGTAGTATTCTATTGTGTGTATGTACCAAAGTTTGTTTAACCATTCTGTTGATGGGCATTTAGTCTGTCTCCATCCTTTTGATATGTCTCTTGTAGCTAGCATATTGAAGGATCTTATCCATTCTGCTCTTTATGCCTCTTGACTGTTATATTTAATCCATTTACGTTCAGTGTAACTATCAATAGATATGAATTGATTGTTGTCATTTTTCCCTGTGTGTGTGTTCTGTTGTGCTGCTGGATTCTTTTTTCCACATAATTTTCTACATGGAGTTCATTTTGCTTGTGGCTGTTCTTTTCACGTTCATTTCTATTGTGTTAATGTTTACTATATCTTTCTGATTTTCTTCTTTTTAAATTTTGATGTACAGGTGAATTGTTTTTCTTTGAGATTACCCTTTAATTTATTAATCCCCCACCCCACCCCCGATTAAAGCAGTCAGTTTTATCGTGAAGTCTACTTGACTTTCTTGCCATTTGTAAGTTCTGTATCTACACGATTCCCTCTTTCTGCTTTTTGTCGTTAAAATACTTCTGGATTTGAATTGAGTTCTGGGTGGTGGTATCATATAAAGTAATCTCAGGTTGTTGTCTGCTATTGTTGGTTCTCAGTTCAAAGAACGCCCTTTAACATTTTCTGTTTATTATGAAATGCCCTAATTTTGTCCTCATATTTGAGGGACAGCTTGGTAGGTATAGGATTCTTGGTTGGCAGTTTTTTTCTTTCAGAGTTTCATATATGTCATCCCATTGCCTTCTTGCCTGCATGATTTCTGCTGAAAAATCAGAGCTTAGTCTTATTGGTTCTCCTTTGGAGGTAACTTTTAATGTTTCCCAAGCTGCTTTCAGGATTTTTTCCTTGTCTTTGATTTTGGAAAGTTCACCAGTCAGTCTCCCTACCTTATCATTCCTGCTTGGCCTCTCCTGCCAGCAAGCACTCCATCCATCTCTCTAAACTGTTCAGGGTATCAGAATTTTCATCTATGTGTATTTTATTTTGTCTCTCATATCTTTGTAGTAGAGAGTCCATGTTGTGCATCTACCTGTGTGGCATCTTGCCAGAAGTAGGAGCTGCCCTTCTTCCAAGAAAAAATTGTTTCTACTCCTGGCTTTCTTGTTGTTAGGTGCCATCAAGTCAATTTCAACTCATAGCAACCCTTTCCTTAACAGAACAAAACACTGCCATCCTCACAATTGTTAATGTTTGAGCCCATTATTGCTGTTGCTGTGCTGGTCCATCTTGCTGGGTGTCTTCCTCTTTCTTGCTGACCGTGAATTTTTCCAAACATGATGTCCTTCTTCAGGCTTGTTGTTGTTGCTGTTAAGTGCTGTTGAGTCGGTTCTGTCCCATAACGATACCAGGACTCCTTTTCAGGGACTAGTCCCTTTAAAAAACATGCCCAACCATCAAGGCAAGCGGTCGGGTTCCCACAGGGCAAATGCCCAAAGTATGAAAGACAGAGTCTCTCCATCCTTGGTAAGGAGCATTCTGGCTGTACCTTTTCCAAGACAGATTTTTGCTCTTCTGGCAGTCTTTGGAACTTGGAATATTCTTTGAAAACATCATAATTCACATGTATCAATTCTTATTCAGTTTTCCTTATTTATTGACCAACATTTATACACATATGAGATAATTGAAAATATCAGGGTTTGGATCATCAAATTTGCCTAATGTAATCTGCCTTTTGATTTCTTGACTGTTGCTTCCATGACTGTAGATGGAGGCTTCACACAAAATGAAGTTTTGATAACTTCAATCTTTTCTCCGTTTATCATGATATTATTTACTTGTCCAGTTGTGAGGATTTATGTTTTCTTTACATTGAAATGTAACATAGATAAAGGCTGTAGTCTTTGATCTTCATTGGTGAGTATTTTAAGTCCTCTTTGCTTCCAGCAAGTAAGGCTGTATCATCTGCATGGTTTAGGTTGTTAATGAATCTTCCTCTTATCTTGATGCCACGTTCTTCCTCATATAATCCAGATTCCGGGATTGTTTGTTCAGCATACAGATTGAATACATTTGGCAAAAGAATGCAGCCCTTGGGCATACCTTTTCTAATTTTAAATCATTCAATATTCCCTTGTTCTGTTCTGCCAACTGCCTCTTAGTCTATGTACAAGGTTCTTCAGGAGAACAATTCAGTGTTCCGAAATACCCATTCTTCGCAGTGTTATCCGTAGTTTTTATGATCCACATGGTTGAATGCCTTTGCATAGTCAATAAAGTACAAGTGAACATCTTTCTGATACTCTCTGCCTTCAGCCAAGATCCACCTGAT
>NW_006408530.1:6215857-6235533 GCF_000296735.1 Chrysochloris asiatica | reverse complement strand
CATTTCATTATATTTGACTTTTTCTTCTCAAATTGCCCTTGGAAATTTTTGTTTGGATCTTTTACTTCCTCATTTCTTCTCGTCATTTTAGCTTTTCTATATGCAAGAACAAACTTCAGAATCTTTTCTGTAATCCATTATGGTTTATTTTTTCTTTCCTGTCTTTTTAATGATCTTTTGCTTTCTTTATGTGTGGTATACTTCATAACATACCACAGATCTCACGTTGGTCTCTAATGCATCAAATGTGTTCTTGAGGTGGTCTCTAAATTCACTTGGGATATGTTCAAGTTTACAAATTGGCTTTCATGGACTAGTTTTCATTTTCTTCAGCCTCAGTCTGAATTTGCATATAAGCAATTGATAGTCTGTTCCACAGTCAGCCTCTGACCTTATTTTGGCTGTTGGTATTGAGCTTTATCATAGTTTCTTCCCACTGATGCAGTCAGTTTGATTCTTGTGTATTCCATCTGGTGAGTTTCATGGGTATAGTTGACTTTTATGTTAGTGAAAAAAGATATTAGCAATAAGTGAGTTATTATTCTTTCAAAATTTGATTGTTTCTATCACCAAGGCCATATTTTCCGACTACGGATCCTTTTTTTTTTTAAGTTTTTATTGTGAATTGAGTGATAGGTTACATGGGAGAACATCAGCTTTACATTCATCCTATTGTATTTCATTTCATTGAAATGATTATAGTTTCCTCCATGCACTTCTGATCCTTCTTTGATTCCAACTTTGGCATTCCAATCACCAGTATTTATATATGCACCTTGATTGCATGGTTGATCAATTTCCAACTGAAGAAGTTGGTAGAATTCTTCAATCTTTTTCATCCCTGACTTTAGTGGTTGTGTGTAAATTTGAATAGTTAGCCAACATTAACTGGCCTTCCTTGTAAATTCATGAATATTATTTTGCCACAGATAGCATTGTTTTGTTTTCAAGTTCTGAACTTGAAATGTTCTTTTTGACTGAATGCAATGCCATTCTTCAATTTGTCAATTCTGGCATACTTAGTAAGCCACATGATTGATTCAAAATGGCTAACACCAGTCCATTTCAGCTCACTAATGCCTAGGATACTGACTGTTCTGTGTTCCATTTGATTTTTGACAACTTCCAGTTTTCAAAGATTCATAATAATAAATAAGATTCATAAATTAGAAACAGCTGGAAATATACAATAATAAACAGAACACTGAATGTAAAAATTGTACATTTTTTACATTCAGTGTTCTGTTTATTAATGTATGTTTGCAGCTGTTTCTTATTTTGACTTGTGCCCCATCAGCAAATAAAGATCCCTAAAGCTTTGCTCCCTTCTTGTCTTTAATGTAAACTCTACTTTGAGGAGGCAGCTGTTCCCCAGTTGTGTTTTGAGTGCCTTCCAACTTCAGGGGCTCATCTTCCAGCATTATATAAGATAATGTTATAGTTGTGGTTTATGAGGTTTTCAGTGGTTAACCATTCAGTAGTAGTATGTATGTCCTTCTTCCTAGTCTATTTTAGTGTAGAGACCCCAATGAAACTTAATCCACCGTGGGTGACGCTGCTGGTATTTGAAATAGTGGTGGTGTAGCTTCCAGCATCACGGCAACACACAGGTCACCACTGTACCACAAAGTGACAGTGGGTTCTTCTGGCAGTCTGTGGTATATTCAGTATTCTTCCCCAACACCATAATTTAAAGGCATCAGTTCTTTGTTCTTTCTTATTCATTGTCTCGCTTTCACACACATATTTTTGTTGTTGTTATCTGCCATTGAGTCAGTTCCAACTCATAGTGACCCTCTATAGGAATTTTAAGGAGCAAGTGGTGAGTTTGTACCACTGACCTAGTGGTTCCAACCGACCTTGTGGCCCAGTACATTATCCCACAGCACCACACCAGGACTCCATACATACTAGGCCATTGAAAATTCTGTGGTTTGGGTAAAGTGTACTTAGTATATTTAGTGTACATCTTTGCTTTTTAGTACTTTAAAAAGGCCTTTTACCACAGATTTTCCCAATATAGTATGCCATTTGATTGCTATTTGCATGTATGTTGATTGTGGATCAAGTCATATGAAATCCTTGACAACTTCAATCTTTTCTGAGTTTATCATGACGTTAAGGAGCCCTGGTAGCGTAGTGAATTACAAGCTGTGCTGCTAACTGCAAGGTCAGTTGTTCAAATCTACCAATTGCTTCACGGGAGAAAGATGAGGCTTTCTGTTCCTGTAAAGATTTACAGCCTCGGAAACCCTGTCCAGCGTCACTATGAGTCAGAACTGACTCAGTGGCACACAGCCACTACCAGCCACCACCACCACCACCACCATCACCACCACCAACCACCATCACTATCACCACCACCATCATGATGTTGACTGTTGTCCCAGTTGTGATGCTTGTTTCATACTGAGGTGTAATCCTTACTGAAAGCTGCAGTCTTTGATTTTCACCAATAAGTGCTTCAAGTCCTCTTTGTTTTCAGCAAGCAAAATTTGTCATCTGCATATTGCGGGCTATTGGTGTGTCTTTCTCCACTCCTGATACCATGTTCTTCATCATATCATTCTGCTACTCAGATTATTTGCTCAGTATACAGATTGATTAAGTATGATTAAAGGATACAACCCTGATGCACAACTTTCCTGATTTGAAATCATAAGTATCCACCCCCCTGTTCTGTTTGAACAACTGCTTCTTGGTCTGTGTACATGTCTATGTACAGGTGTTGCCTTAGTACAACATGTTTTTTGTTGTTGTTAAATGTTGTCTAGTTGATTTTGACTCATAGTGGCTCTGCATAGAGTTTCTGAGTCTCTAAGTTTTCATGGGAGCAGAAAGCCTCATCTTTCTCCCACAGAACTGTTAGCAGGCTTGAACTTCAGACCTTGGGGGTTACAGTTCAGTGCTTACCATATGGATCCACCACACTCCCCAATACAGCTTAATTAGTAGTAGAAAATCAGTGCCTGATTAACTATTACTCATGTAAAAAAGTGGTCCCTTGCCAGCCTCATGGGAGCACTCTGTAATTTCCATTCTGATTAGTACCCATCCCCTGTCCAATTTAGACCTCACATAACCATCAATTATTGAATGATGCAGAAGGCATCGAAAGAAGATGGAAGGAATACATAGAGTCACTGTACCAAAAGGAAATGGTTCATGTTCAACCATTTCAAGAGGTAGCATATGATCAAGAGCCAGTGATACTGAAGGAGGAAGTCCAAGGTACATTGAAGGAATTGGCAAAGAACAAGGCACCAGGAACTGATGGAATACAAATTGAAATCTTTCAAGAAAGTGAGGTGGCATAGGAGGCACTCACTCATCTCTGCCAAGAAATTTGGAAGAAAACAATCTGGCCGGCTGATTGGAAGAGATTCATATTTGTGCCCATTCCAAAGAGAGGTGACCCAATGGAATGTGGAAATCATTGGACAATATCTTTGATAGCCCATGTGAGTAAAGTTTTACTAAAAGTAATACAAAAACTGCTACAAGCATAAATTGACAGAGAACTTCCAGAGGTTCAAGCTGGATTCAGAAGAGGCTGTGGAACGAGAGATATCATTGCTGATGTCTGATGGATCTTGGCTGAAAGCAGAGAATACCAGTAAGATGTTTACCTGTGCTTTATTGACTACGCAAAGGCTTTCATTTGTGTGGATCATGACAAGCTATGGAGAAAGTATGAGTATTCCAGAACACTTAATTGTGCTCATGAGGAATCTGTACATGGACCAAGAGGCAGTTGTTAAAACAGAACATGGGAACACTGAGTGGTTTTAAAATTAAGGTGTGCAACAGGGTTGTTTTCTTTCACCATACTTATTCAACCTGTATGCAGATCAAATAATCCAAGACGCTAGGTTATATGAAGAAAAATGTGGCATCAGGATTGGAGGAAGACTCATTAATAACTTGCGATATGCTGATGATACAACTTTGCTTGCTGAAAGTGAAGAGGACTTGAAATAGTTACTGATGAAGATCGAAGAGAGCAACCTCGGTATGGATTGTATCTCCACGTAAAGAAAACAAAAATCTTCACTACTGGACATAAACAACATTCTTACCAACAGAGAAAGATTGAAGTTGTCAAGGACTTCATTCTTTTTGGATCAACTATCAACACTCACGGAAGCAGCAGTCCAGAAATCAAATGACATATTGCATTAGGCAAATCTGCTTCACAAGACCTTTGAAAGTGTTGAAGAGCAAAGATGTCAGCTTGAAGGCTAAGGTGCTCCTGACCCAAGGCATCTTATTTTCATTAACCTCATATGCATGCGAAAGCTGGACAGTGAATAAGGAAGACCGTAGAAGAATTGATGCTTTTGAGTTATACTGTTGGAGGAGAATATTGAAAGTGCCATGGGTTGCCATAAGAACGAGTAGATCTGTTTTGGAAGAAGTGCTGCCAGAATGCTCCCTTGGAGGCCAGGATGGCCAAACTTCGACTCTCATACTTAGGACATATTGTCAGGAGGACCAGTCAAGAAGGATAGGGTGGAGGTTCAGAGAAAAAGAGGAAGACCCCCAGCGAGATGCATTGGCAATGTGGCAGCATCAATGGGCTCAAGCATGGCAATGATAGTGAGATTGGCCCAGGATCGGGCAGTGTTTCGTTCTGCTGTGCATAAGGTCACTATGAGTCATTACCATCTTGATGGCACCTAACAGCAATAATGCTGCTTTGGATATTATGATCTATAATACTTGCCACATGTGTGTACAGGTGTGGCCCCTCTCTCAGCAGTGTCAGCATGAAATTTGTTAGAAATGCAAATTCTCAAGCTCTAGCCTAGGCAAACATTTAAATATCAACGGTAGGTGTGTATTATAAGCATATTCCAATGATTGCCATTGTTCAAAGTAATTTTGGAACTGCTTTACTACTGAACCAAACCCCAACTGTCCAAGTTAATTCTGACTCATAGGGAACTTATAGGACAGAATAGAACTGCTCCCGGAGGGTTTCCAAGGCTGTAAAATCATTCTGAAAGCAGATTGCCACATTTTTCTCTCTCAGAGTATGGACTTTTAAGTTAGCAACCAAATACTTTAACCACTGTGCTCCTTGTTGTTGTTAAGTGTCATCAAGTAGGTTCCCATTCACAGGGACCCTGTATAGGGTATCCATGGAGTCTATGGTAAATTTAAACTGCTAACATTGTTGTCATCTATTAGCGTGTATAAATGTGTACGCACAGATAGATACACGTGTACTCACATTTCCTTTGTCATTTTGCAATATGCTCATTCGTCATTTTGAAACAAATTAGTTTTATCCAATTTGAGTCAAGTCTTTGGCTCAAAATAACTTAAGACTATTTTCAAATGTAAATATTCAAAAGAGATTTGCCAACATTGAAGTTATTCAAAGGAATATGCAGCAGACTGAAGACTTGCTAAAAAGAGGACCAAAAATAGGTTGGCAAAGCATCTTTTGTAGAATGAGAACTACAGTGTCTTTCAGAGCAAGCCATGCAGACTTTTGAGCTGGACAGAAATGTGTTCAGATCCACTTGTACCACTGACTAGCTGTGTTACCTTAGGGATGGGATGAATTTCTCTGAGGCTGATTATCTCTTGTTTGAAGTTAGGAGAGTAACATCTATAAAGTTCTGCGTGATTCCCTGCAGGGCTGCATTCATAGGGCCGTGGACATGCAGCATTAGTTTGAACATGCCTGATTGTGTTGTGCCTTCATAGCTTTCACACTCTTTCCCTTGTGCTCCCTGCAGGAACGATTCCAGGTGAAGAATCCTCCTCATACGTATATTCAGAAGCTCAAAGGCTATCTGGATCCAGCTGTAACCAGGAAGGTAAGATGGATTTGTGTCCACTCTTTGTTGTTACTTCCTCATGGGCTGGTAGAATCTGCCTGCTTGGAAGGCTTTTCTTCCTCTGCATGACAGCCTCTTCCCAAGCCTCCAGGAAGGACCATCTTTAGAGACTGACAGCATAAGAGAAAAAACCACCATCTTTCTCCTGTGACGATGTGTTTATAAGTATTTGCCTGCAAAGAGAGTCACAAACCTCCAGTAGTGATCCAGTCATTGCCATTCCCACCTACACAGGACTGAGAGTCCCATCCAGAGGTGTTTCAAACCAGAAAACCAAATCCATTGCTCGGGAATCAGTTCCGACTCATAGCGGTCAGAGTGTTTAGGCCCCTCAACAAGCAAGCCTCACAAAGGGAAGACTTGTCTTTCATGCTTTGGTGCATTTCCAGAGACCTTGAAAAATCACTGGGGCTTTGTCATCCCAGCTGTGCGTTCACATCCTGTGTTGATGCGTTTAGCAATATCTCCCGCCCCAACCCCTGCCTCCCAGCCCCAGGAAGGTAAGGAGAGAATAGCTGATTCCATTCTCAACCACTTCTCTCCTTTTACAGACAAGGCCTGCTTTGTGTAGCCACACAATTGGTTTAAACCAATGCCTTGTGGTAAAGCATGTAGCCTGGCAGAGTCCTGTGGCCCAGGGATGGTACAGGGCATCATCCTTCACAGAAAGGGTCTCATCACCAGATTGCCCTTGTTCTTCGTTGACCTTCCACAACTTCTGTTTTGAAAGCCACAGCAAAAATATCATGAGCTACATTCCCTCTGTTTTCAGCATGAGAATCATCAGAAATGAATGACATGTTTTTTCTGGTTAACTGCTTTTTTCCAGGGCTCTCTGTTTTCATTTTTGTTTTTTAAATCCTCCTTTTCTCTATTATCCATCATCGTCTATGAAAAAAAAAAAAAAGTCAAGCATAAAAGAACAGTAATTTATTTCCTTTTGGAAATGTCCTGGCCCATTGCTCTGTGGGTAGTATGTGCTAATGGAGCAGTATTGATGAAAATGAACTGCAAGATCATCACTGTAGGCTCAACACTGGGTGTGATTTGAGCACAGCATACATAGTCTCTAAAACTGAATCTGTTGACATATCCATATTTTTTCCTCTTCACAGCACAGCACATACATGTTCTTTTTTTTTTTTAAAGAGCTGCTGTCAGCCCCCCTAAATGAGACCCTGCTTAATTATTAACCCTTTAGGGGATTTCTTCCTCTAACACTGAAGCAGCTTCAATGTTATCAGACAAGAGAGGGTTAAAGGAGGACACACATATATGCAACAGAGACCACAAGGCTCTATTTAAAATACTTTCTGAAATCATCAAGTTTGTAAGCCTGCAGGCTGGCAGCTAACTCAAACCCTAGCATTAGGCACATACTGCCCCTCCCAGTTTAGAATTACGGAAATGCCGATGTTTGTACACAAGTCTGAAATCTCAGTTCAGCCTCCCACATAACTGGTCCCTTGAACAGAATACATTCCATCCCAAAACATTTTTTAAATTCTGAAGAGAAAGGAGAAAAAAAATGTAAACTACCAGACAGTGCTTCTTAAGACTCCAGGCTCCAACTCCCATAAAGAGAAAGATGTTACTTCCTCCTGGCATGATCCCACTTCTTTGGATCCATTATTTCTGATTTAAGGCAAAGAAAATGAAACAAAAAAGCTTCTCAGAAAGAATTTTACTCCCTCACAAATAATAATGAGAGCTATGACAAAAGATGGCCTAGTGGGCTGACCTTCATTCTGAAATCACTGCTCTGGACTGTGTGTTCCCCTGAAAGGCCTTGTTTGGTCTGTGCCTACCTCACCTTTCAAGATTGATCATTCATATCTGAAGAAAATAAAATGGATTTTGAATCATTCACCCCTGCTTTAGTAAGATTTGTGTCAGGAGCTGGCAGTAGAAGATAATCTGTCCTACACAGCATAATTATAAGGCTTAAATGGGCAAGGGGGATTTTTTTTGGAATAAAGCATGCTTGCAGCTCAAATGAGTTTAAGATTCTCAACTGTATTTTGGTTGGAGGGATGGGGAAAGGGATTTCAAATCAGGGTTGTAAATTTCAGCCAAACAGTCCAGGCTAAACCATCTATCTTTAACTGCCTCTGGAGTCCTCAGAACACTTGGTTCATCACTCTTTTGTTGGAATTGAACAGAAGATACTTAATTTACTCTCTCTTTTTTTTTTTTTTTTTTATGAAGGTTCTTAAGCATGCTCACATTCTATTTAGATTTCTTCTGAATAGTTTAAAAATGAAACCCTCTAGGGCAGGGAAGGAATAACCTAAATTAGATCTCTCTGTGGCCAGAACTCACCAAACCAGCCTCCTCTTTCAGTATTGGTTTATTAGCCTGCACATTGAGGGATGTGTTCCTGTCTCGCATGTAAAGAGGCTACAGACCTTAGAGAAAGGAGTCTGGGCCTCTGTTGCTTCCTTCCTAAAAGGAAACGTACTGTATGCATCTTCCCAGGCTCAGCTGCCTTCATGAGTTCATCCCTGGGTAGGGAAGTGAGAATGCTGCTGACTTTCTAATGGATGCTACCTGGTTTGTTCTTCTTCCTAAAGTTTTTATTACAGACTGAGTGAAAGTTTGCAGGGCAGATCATTAGTTTTACGTTCAACAAATCATATACTTTCTTTCAATACAATGATTATAATCCCCTCCATGTACCATCAGTTGACATTATTTTTCTCTCTTCATTTTAGCTCCTTTTTTTTAACACTCGGGCATATATAATAATTTACACCACCAAAGGGCACATTCTGCAAGTCTGCCTCCTGGCCACCAGCTCTCAGTCCCTCTCTTCCCATGAATCTAGAGTCCTCAGCAGCTCCCTCTCTCTATGGCCCCATGTCTGCCTCCATCTCTGGTGTCACTGCTTCTTCTTTGATGTGTTTTAAAACATTCTGGTTACAGTGTAGAAGTACAAAGTGTTAGCACTCATTATTTACTTGTTGGAGAAGTAGATGCCACTGCTTGGTTTTCTCTAATCCAGAGCCCGGCTGAAGATTGTTTAATTACTGAGATAATATAAAATGGGGGGAGGGTGGGGAGAGGGGAGCCAATTTAGTGTTACCTTAGTTATCATGTACTTTCAAAAAGTAAATGTTGGCTGTTATCTTTGTTATTACTATTACCTCATGGAGTTTTGCTTCAGTTACTTTGGCTATGCAGTGCTTAGTCCTTGAGCAGAACCGTTTTTATACTGTTTCATCCTCCCTGCTAACCTGGGTGCCCTTGTGCTTGATGATATATCTAAGGGACAACTGTGCTCTGGGAAACATAGTGCAAAATTAGGGGAGCAGCAGCAAAGGCAAAGACCAGCAGTGAACGAGACCAAACTCTCTGCACTGAATTAGGGCTGTATAGCACAGAAAGAAGAATGAATTTCTAAAGGCCGCATGCGCACGTAGTCTCTGTATTAGTTTCCTTTGGGTGCTGTAACAAAGTACCACAAGCTGAGTGGTTTTAGATAACAGGTATTTATTGTTGTAAAGTAGACTGGAAGCTAGAATTTTGAATTCAGGGTGTCAGCAAGGCCAATATGTCTTGTTATGGTTCTGGGGACAGGACCTTTCTTTGATCTTTCAGTTTCTGATGGTGGTGATGGTGGTTGTATGTTACCAAGTTGATTCCACCTTACAGTGAGCCTGTATAGGTTTCAGAGGCTGAAATCTTTACAGGAGAAGGTCTCAGATATTCCTTGGCTGCAACATAACTCCAATTTTGCTTCCATCATAAGATCATATAGTTTCTGCTTTTGTCTACCTCTCTTCTTTTATAAGGAATCTAGTCATAAAGGATTAGGACCCACCTTACCCCAGTATGACCTCATCCTGGATGACGGATAACATCTTCAAAGACTCTTATTTCCAAACAATGTCATGTTCATAGGTCCCTGAGATTAGGTCTTCAACATAACCTTTTTAGCAGACATGGTTCAACCTAGAACAACCTCAGACTTGTGACCCTGACTTAAGAATGTCCACTCAGGAGCAGCCAGCCCACCTGGAAGTAATAACAGGTTACAATGGAGTATCCTAAATGCAGAGAAAAGTTAGTAGACTACAAGGTAACCCCAAAGAAAGTTAACACTCCACAACATATCATATAAACGAATTCCCAAGCAGAACAAACAAACAGAGAAACTAGGAAGAAACCATCAAGAAACAACTCAAAGAACTCAAATCCAACTGGAAGTAATAGTTTTCTAAGCTATGTAACCACAGGTTCAAAAGAATACCCTTCAGCAGAAATCCAAAGGAGCTATAGATGAATGGCTGTTATTTTTGAAACCTTTCAGAAGAGGTAAGCAAGGTCCCAGGGGGCCTGCCCATGCTTAGTGCAGAGTTCCATGGCTTTTCAGGGAACTGATAAATCCTCGTTTTCAGCCCCTCTTGTTTTCATCTGTCTCTTGGAAGTTCTTCTCCCAAGCTGTGGTGATAATCATTATTAGAGGCTTAGAGCTGGATTGTACAATTGTGACAGACAGCATCAGGAGATGGATGCTAACATCTTGAGCTAGAGTAGTGTAAAGGTGGTTTGGGTCTTCTTCAAAGTCATCACACATGAAATTTCCTTCTTTCATAGTAGTGTGAGACTTTAGTCATGCAAAAACAAAAAAACTCAACAGAAAAATGTGTACCAAGGAACTTATGTGAAACATAAATTTTTGTTATCTTGGATATTATTTAGAGTCCGGAGAACAGAGAGATGAACATATTTATTATCCGAGATGAATTTGTTGGAGAAAGAAGTCCTGAGGGAGTGCTGGAAGGATAAGTGGCATTTGGATAGGCAAGAGGGTGAGAAAAGGCATTCCATATTGGGAATGGTGGTGTGTTACAGAGGATAAGAACCTTCCAAGCGAGAACTCTGGGCCAGAGGTTACTGTGAATGCTTATTTTTGGAACAGGTTGTGTAGAGAAAAAAAAAAAATGAATGTAGCAGACCTGAGACTGTTATCTTTAGAAAGGCTTGTTTGCAAGGTTCATCTATGGTTGGTATCAGGAAACTTGAATTTTGGACCTATCATTCTCTGTTATGAATGTCTCATTGTGCCTACATCGTTTCTGCAAATGATATGGCTTATGTTCAACACTTGCTTCTTTCTAAGAGTCTAGTATTTTGGTATGTCCCAGGGACAGGGTGGGTACCTATATGACCAGCCCCCAATAAAAATCTAGGGCACTGAGTCTCTAATGAGCTTCCCTGGTACATACATTTTACATATGCTGTTACAGTTTTTTGGTGGGGAATTAAGTTTGTTCTGTGTGGCTCCTTTGGGAGAGGACTCTGGAATCTTGTGCCTGATTTCGTCCAGACTTACCACCTCTTGTAGCGTCTCTTTTTGTTAATTGTGCTTTGTATATTTCACTGTAATAAATCGTAGCTGTGAGCATCGCTATCTGCTGAGTCTTCTGAGCCCTCCTGCATAGATCTTCAAACCTGTGGTGGTGTTGGTGACCCTGCCACTTAGATATGTTGGTGACTGTTGCTCCATATATGAAGTAAGAAACAATACTTTTACCAACAGGTACTTATTATATGAAACAAGTACTTATTGCCTAAATACTCATAAGTGGGTATTTATGATGAGAAAATTTATATGTATTGCCAACAAAAAAGAAATATAAGAGAATTTACTTTTGAAGTGAGCTATTTTTCATACTGTGTTAAACTTATTACACTATAATTAAGCTGCAGTTACAGCAGTTATTTGGTAAAATATGTTTTGTGAGAATATGTTTTTTTGAATTACAGAAATTCAGGCGGCGTGTTCAAGAATCCACACAAGTACTAAGAGAACTGGAAATTTCTTTAAGAACCAACCATATTGGGTAAGTGTGTCCCTTTGACATTTTAACCTTAAGACTTTTAGAAAACTTAGAAAGTAACAGAATCATATTAAGAGAAATACTTTTTGTTCATTGTAAGTTTAAAAAACTGAGGTTTCGATGGTAACTTTTATTAGAACTTGAAGTGTTTGCTGTACAAGAATCAGTTGAATCTAGACTGGTAGTTGTTTATTTGGGGAATTTATAACAACTGTGTATATCTTGAGTGTCCTGGTGTGGCACTGTATGATAAGCACTGGATTGTTAACCACAAGGTCAGTGGTTCAAACCCACCAGCCGCTCCTTGGTAACCCTATATAGGGTTGCTGTATTCCACAACTGACTCAGTGGTGGCACTAACGAACACAACAGCATGTAACTTTCTGCATGAATGCAATACTTGTGGGCAGTTCATGATAATGGCTTGGTTTCATGTGAAAACCAGATATGTCCAGCTGGAATGTACACATTGGAGGTCACCTGGTAAATCTCTCATCCTTCACTGTTGCTCTCCAGGCTGGTTAGTTAAGACTACTTTCCTCAGTTCCCTGGAGTTAGAGAGCTGGTGGTACAAAGATTAAGTGCTGTGGTTAGCTCTGTTGCTAACCCAAAAGTTGACAGTTTGAACCCACTAGCCACTCCACTGAACAAAAGACCTGTTCCCATGTAGACTCCAAATCCTTCGTCACTGAGTCATTTCTGACTCATAGCAACCCTATAGGACACGAGCAGTACTGCCCCCATATGTTTCTAAGAACTGTAAATCTTTTTGCTCCAAAGTAGCTGGGTGTGTGTGTGGTGGGGGGGGGGGGGAGTTAAATTTCAGTTAGCAGGCAAGTGCTTAATGATTGTACTATCAATGCTTCTTTCCAATAAAGACTGTAGCTTCAACTCTGATATGTAGTGTCCCTAGAGTTTTGTTGTGGTGCTATGGGACAAAGCACTGGACACTAGGTTGGTGTGAACCATAAGGTCAGTGGTTCAAACTCACCAGCTGCTCCTTGGAAAACCCTATACAGGGTCACTATGAATTTGAACTGACTCGACGGTACTTAACTACAACAACATATAGTGTCCCTATACATTGTAGAAGTCCTGGTGTGGCGCTGTAGGATAAGCACTAGACCATAAAGTCAGTTTGAGTGGCAAGGTCGGTGGTTCAAACTCACCAGCTACTCCTTGGAAACCATATACAGGGTTGCTATGAGCCGATATACCCATTCAACATATATATTAACAAAATATATTGATTTAATCGATTTAACAGCACAAACACCACAGTCCAGAAGGGGATCAATACTTGAATGTTGTCAATCTGACCTAGTCCTTGCACTCATAATCTGTTCTCACTCTCTACTTCATATATCTCAAGCATTTAGGACTGTGTATTATAAATTTACGGAGCTTTGGTAGCGTAGTCATTACGAATCGGGCTGCTCATCTCACGGGCAGCAGTTCAAAACTACCAGCTGTTCCGCTGGAGAGAGATGAGGCTTTCTGCTCCCATAAAGATTTACAGCCTCAGAAACACCCTGTACAGATTGCTATGAGTTGGAACCGACTCCACGTCACACAACAACAATTATAAATTTACTCTGAAAATAAAGTTGGGGAATTGCTAAACAAAGATTTATCTTTTTAAAAAATTTTTTGTTATAACTGAGTGAAGATTTACAGACTAGATCATCAGTTTTACACTCAATAGATCATATACATGTTTTCATCTCAATGATGGCATACCCTCTATGCAACAGACCATCAATTGCTCATATGCAAGCTCAGACTGAAACTGAAAAAAAATTAAAACAAATCCATGAAAGCAAAAATATGACCTCGAGTGTGTCCCACCTAAATGTTGATACCATCACAAGAACAGATTCAATGTACTGGACACTAATAACTAAACACCAGGAGACTTGTGGGATGACATCAAGGACATCATACAGGAAGAAAGCAAAACGTCATTAAATGATAAACCAATAAAAGGATTAAAGTCCTGCTGCAGAGCTGTAGGATAAGCACTGAACTCTTAACTTACATGGTCAGTGGTTCAAGCCCACCAGCCGCTCCTTGGAAACCCTATACCAGATTGCTGTGAGTGGGAACCAACTCAATGGTACTTCACAACAACAGTAACACCCTTAGTCCCATCACAACACTGACAGGAGATTCCCAGGGAATGAGCTGCAACACCTTTTTTTTATATTATAAGAGATAAAATGAGAGAAGCCAACAAAGACTAGGGACCTACTACCACCAAGAAAGAGGAGCCGAGAGTGGAGCGCATCCTTTGCATCTGGAGTACCTGCCCTGTGAAGCTCCTACATCAAGGGGAAGACTGATGCCAAGACACATGGAGTTCCCCTAGGAATGCTGGGTCTACAAATGCTGAAAGGAGACCAGGACCTTTTCTCCAGAACCAGTGCTCTGAATTTGGACTTCTAGCCTCTAACCTGTGAGAGAATAAATTTCTGTTTGTTAAAGACAAAAAAAAAGTCATTAAAAATACAGGAAAGAAAAGGCCAAAATGGATGTCAGAAGAGATACTGAAACTTGCTTTAAATACATTGAAGCTAAAGCAACTAGAAGAAATGATGAAGTAGAAGAGCTGAGCAGAATATTTTAAAGGAAACCGCAAGAAGACAAGGTAAAGTATTATAATGAAATATGCAAAGGCCTGGAGTGAGAAAACCAAAAGGAAAAAAGCATGTTCAGCATTTCTCAATCTGAAAGAACTGAAGAAAAAAATTCAACTGACTTGTAATATTGAAGGATTCGATCTCAATGTAAGAAAACAAAAATACTCACCACTGGACCAATAAACAACATTCTTATCAATGGAGAAAAGACTGAAGTTGGCAAACACTTCATTCTTCTTGGATCAATTATCAACACTCATGGAAGCAGCAGTCAAGAAATCTGCTGCACAAGACCTTTTTAAAGTGTTGAAGAGCAAAGATGTCAGCTTGAGGACTAAGATTCACCTGACCTAAGCCATGGTATTTTCATTAACCTCATATGCATGCGAAAGCTGAACAGTGAATAAGGAAGACCATAGAAAAATTGATGCCTTTGAGTTATGGTGTTGGAGGAGAATATTGAAAGTGTCATGGGCTGCCAAAAGAACCAGTAGATCTGTGCTGGAAGATGTGCAGCCAGAGTGCTCCTTGGAGGCCAGTATGGCCAAACTTCACCTCTCATACTTAGGACATATTGTCAGGTGGGACCAGTCGCTAGAGAAGGATATCATGTGTGGTGAGGTGGAGGGTCAGAGAAAAAGAGGAAGACCGCCAGTGAGATGGATTGGCAAATTGGCAGCATCAGTGGGCTCAAGCGTCGCAACAGTAGTGAGGTTGGCCTGGGACTGGTCAGTGTTTCGTTTTGTTGTTCAAAGGAGCTCTGGTAGCGTAGTGGTTACGAATCGGGCTGTGAACCGCAAGGTCACCAGTTCGAAACTATCAGCTGTTCTGTGGGAGAAAGATTTACAGCCTCGGAAACCCTGTACAGGGTCTCTATGAGTCGGAACTGACTCCACGACACTTAACAACAACAACGTATGCATGTGAAAGTTGGATAATGAATAGAAAGGACTATGGAAGAATAAATGAATTTGAATTGCGGTGTAGTTGGAGAATACTGAAAGTATAATATTAAGCTGCCTGGAGAACAAACAAATCTACATTTGAAGGACTACCAGAATGCTTCTTAGAAGAAGTATTTCATACTGTCAGGAGGGATCATTCCCTGGAGAAGGACATCATGCTTGGTAAAGTGGAGGGTCAGCAAAAAATAAGATCCCCAACAAGATGGATTCATGACAACAACAATGGTCTCAAACATAACAGCATTTGTGAGGATGGCACAACACCAGGCAGTGTTTTGTTGTGCATAGCAGTTGCTATGAGTCAGAACTTACTGGCCATCACTAACAGGAAGATGGGATAACCTGTCATGTTTTTCACCTTGAGAATGAGATGTTCTAGTTCAACATTGATAATGACTTTGTCTCAGAAAATGAGCTATCGGACATTGAGCCATAGAACCATGATTTTTAAACTGGCAGAAAAGTTAAAGATTGCCTAATTCCTTGTTATACAGATAAAAAAGTAAAGGACCAGGGAAGGTGAGCTACTTGCATGCAGTCTACAGCTGTAGAGCCAGGTGCTTTGGCTTAAAATGCTGTATTCGTTTTCCTACGTAGCTTTCTCTAGCATGAAAGGAAATAAGATAACCAAGGATTTGGGATGAAAGCAATAAAGCTTATCTGTTGGGGGTGAAGGTGGTGGTGATTTAATATAGTTGGGCATCCAAATGTGGGAAATTCAAATAGTTTCTAATATTTATGGATCAGAAGTTCAATTCCATTAGAGGAATTCCAGGTAGAGCCAAACCCTATGCTGTTGGTTCTTCTTAATTGAGAATGGTTCAGTGAGTTGAAGCCAAGGTTTCTACAAACTGTCAAAAAGTGTTTCCTTAAGCATTGCTGAAATAATGTGAAATTGACCATCAAATGCCAAGACACAACCCTCATTTTCAATACAAAGTTGGCAGAATCAAAGAGCCCTATTTGGGTTGAAGCCAGTGCAATCTGCATGCAATTGGTGTGGTTTGTTGTTTAGAATACTGTAGGCATTCTTTCATTTCTTCCATCTTCAACAGCTGAAAATTTCCCTTACCCACCTTCTGTGTGAAACACTTTGGAAACTTTGACTTTAGCAGACAAAAAATCATGGTGATTGTATGTACCCAATGACTACTAAAAACTTATATGGAATGAAAGCGCTTACCAGAGTTTTGATCTTTCTGGCTTTTCTTTTTAGAAGAAAATCCAGACCTGAAATAAGACTCTTCATTATGGAAACCAACTTGATTAATCTCATTTGCTTGGAAAATCTACTGAAGAATTAATCATTAATGATAAAAATAATGAATTATCGCAGTGAGAGGGATGTTGGAATGCAAGGTGCTATATAAATAAGATACATAATTGCATTGTACGTTTTGAGGTGAGCCCTGGTGGGTTCTGTAAGATAAGCACTAGACTGGTAACTGCAAGGTTGGCAGTTCAAGCCCCTAGCTGCTCTCAGAAATCCTATACAGGGTTGCTATGAGTCAGAACTGACTCGACAGCACACGAAAACAACAGAAGGGTAATAGGGTGTTGTTTACTTAATGGAAAAAGATCTTGGTTAAAATTTTTGCCATGGCCCTTATTAATTATCTGATCTTAGATAAGTTATACAACCTCATTGAGTTTACTACTAACCATGTGACCTAGCTAAGTTAACTGATAATAATTCACACCTGGCATGAATACTGTAAAAATTAAATGAGATAATTTATAGAAAACCTAATATAGTGTCTAACATATAGTAGTTACGTAATACATGCTAGGTGTTGTTTGTTGTTATAGTTGTTGAAAAGAATATTATATTTAATAATAATTAAATAATATTATATAATGTACTGATTCGTCAGCACTTAACAACAACAACAAAGAATGCTATGGAGTCTGGTGTGGCTCTATAGGATAATCACTTGATTGCAAGGTCGGTTTGAACCACAAGGTATCGGTTCAAACCCACCAGCTGCTCCTTAGAAACTCTATACAGGGTCGCTATGATTCGGGGCCAACTTGATAGCACTTAACAACAACAAAGAATGTCATGCAAAGAATGCTATCTAATTTATCTAAAATGAACCAGAAACCTAGAAGACTGTGGTTCCCAGAAATTAAAAGGAAGAATTACATTTAAAATCGACTTGTCCTGAAAAAGAAATTTTCTTGGTCCGTGCTTGATTTTCAAGATGCTGTGGGAATAATGCACTACACTGCAAGGTCAGTTTGAACTCACCAGCCACTCCTTGGAAACCCTATATAGGGTCTTTAAGAGTCAGAATTGACTCAACGGCACTTAACAACAACAATATTGAGATGAGACTCTAAGCTGCAGCTTTTTGTCAAGCAAAAGACTTGTTCTGAGTTTTGGAAAAAACCTAAAACTCTATAAATGGAGCAGTCTTTTGAGAAGTAAAATTAATTTTCTTTGAAGCAGATTGAATTAAGAATTGGGCTAGCAATAATCCCTACTCATTTATTCTGGGGGTTTTTTGTTTTGTTTTGTTTTTCTTTTTTAAAGTTTTTATTGTGAATTGAGTGAAAGTTTACAGGGCAGATCATTAGTTTTACATTCAACAAATCATATACCTTGTTACATTACAAGGATTATAATCCCCTCCATGTACTATCAGTTAACAGTATTTCTCTCTGTTCATTTTAGTTGTTTTTGTTTTGTTTTTTTTTCTTAAACACTCAGACATATGTAATAATTTAAACCACCAGAGGGTACATTTGCAAGTTTGCCTCCTGTCTTCCATCTCTTAGTCCCTCTCTTCCCATGAATCTAGAGTCCTCAGCTGCTTCCTCTTTCCATGTCCCTAACTCTGCTTCCATCTCTGGTGTTGCTACTTCTCTGGATAGGGTCCCGCCTTCCACTTTTGCGCTTCTTTCTTGATGGTCCTAGGGTCCTCTGTTTCTGGACTGTAAGATTAACTACTCCCCCATTTTTTATGCAAAATTTCTACCTTTGCAATTATGATAGTCGCAATTAGTCATGATAACAATTACTCACTATTGAATCCTAAGAATCGTATCCCCATCTTTTAACCAGGCCCGTCTAAACGAGATGAAACCTATTCAGTGGGGACTCTTTCTTTCCCCACACACTCTTAAACTAAACTCCCTCTTGAAACCTTGTAAGCTTGTCACTTTTTGCCTTTATCACCCCCTCATTTTAGGTTTGTTGTTGTTGTTAGGTACCATTAAGTCAGCACCGACTCGTAGCGACCTTATGCACAGCAGAACAAAACATGGCCCAATCCTGTGCCAACCTCACTACTGTTGCCACACTTGAGTTCATCGATGCTTCCACTTGGTCAATCCATCTCATTGGGTGTTTTCCTCTTTTACTCTGACCCTCCACAGTACCAAACATGATACCCTTCTCCAACTATTGGCCCCTCCTGACAATATGTCCACAGTATGAGAGACGAAGTTTGACCATCTTAGCCTCCAAGGAGCACTCTGGCTGCACTTCTTCCAAAACGGATCTGTTGGTTCTTTTGGTAGCCCTTCATTCACACTTTCAGTATTCTTCTCTAAGTTGCCCGTCCCTATCTACCCTGTGTACAGAGGTGATAATGCTGATACTTGATGTGAGGACTGCTACCCTTTCTGTTGGTATTTAGAGTTACTACCTCCATGAGTATAGGTCAAGTTCATCAAATTGTAGCAATTTACTCTCATTTCCTTTATCAAAAAAATTATTATTTTTTTTTAATCTTCTGCTAGTCTAAGGAGCTCTGGTAGCATAGTGGTTATGAATTGGGTGCTAACCTCAAGGTTGGCAATTCAAAACTACCAGTGGGAGAAAGATGAGGCTTTCTGTTCCAGTAAAGATTTACAGCCTCAGAAACCCTGTGCAGTGTCACTATGAGTCGGAACCGACTCCGCGGCACATAACAACAGCAGCAGTCAAGTTCTGATTATCAAGCCTGATTATTGAGGCTAGGTGAAATGGCCTATTCGCTTATTCTTAATAACTATAATAATAGAGAAGAATTATAGATTGTGACTAATCTGAGCTCTTGAAATTACTTGAATTAGTCTTGAAATGCAAACCAAGTCCTGTTCTAAGAGGCTGGCCTTGTAGTTGTAGTATTAGTAGACGGATGTCACGATGCCGTGAATGATATGATTTAAGTGGTGGTGGTAATGGGGATGGTGGTAAGTTAGCTGGATTTATGAACTTTAGTCCATGGCATGGTTATTGTTGTTAATTAAGTGCCGTCAAGTTGGTTCTGACCCACAGCAATCCTGTATAGGGTTTCCAAGGAGCAGCTGGTGGGGGCAGGATATTTTGCTTTTGATAGTTTATTTAGTAAAATATTCTACAATAATATAATTTTTTTTTTTTTT
>NW_006408530.1:6212649-6214153 GCF_000296735.1 Chrysochloris asiatica | reverse complement strand
AAAATAATATATATTAACATTGTATTTCATGAAAATGCAAGCATTAATGACAACATTGACATTATTTTACATACCTAAATCTCTTTGGTGGCTGGTTAATAGAAAGCAGCTGTGTTCTGATAGATATGTCAAAATTTAATTTATATGATACATTATTTTGATAGCTTATATGAAGAAAATCCAAGCTTTCACATGATAACCACTGGGCTGTGAACCACAAGGTTAGCGGTTCGATCTCACCAGTCATTCTGCAGAAGAAAGATGAGGCTTTTTGTTTCCCCAGAATATTTAAAGCCTTGTAAGCCCTATACAGGGTTGCTATGAGTCATAACCGACTTTTGTTTTTAACAAAAACAATAATAACACATAAATGCACTTGGAAAGAGCAAGGATTTTTAAATGGTCATTTCAGATAATCATGAATATTCTTTTTTGTTATATTGCCTAAAATTCTATAGTTGATAATTTATTTTAAAAATAATTGAAATGTGAGTCTGAATATATAAAATAATAACTGAACTTTTTCCTAGTTACATTTTTTGCTGTAGAGAATAAACATGACATACATCAATTCAACAATGTCTACACATAGAATTCAAAAACCATAATTTCATTCTTCAAGTTATTCAACCATTCTCACTCTCCTTTTCAAAGTTGTTCCTCCCCCACTAACATAAACACACTGCCCTGTAAGTTTTCTGTCTAATCTTTTGAGTATGGTTGCCAATTTTATCCTATATAAATAGCTATTGAAGAGCATAATTCCATGAATAGTTCGCTTTTGAAAGATCAGCACGAGCCTGATTCCTGTGAGTTGAATGTTAAAGATGTTCCAACTGTTTGGCTTTTCCAACATTTATCCCTCCATAGTGGTTACAAATCGGGCTGCTTGCTAACCACAAGGTCAGTAGTTCAAAACTACCAGAGGTTCCGTTGGAGAAAGATGAGGCTTTCAGCTCCCATAAAGATTTAGAGCCTCAGAAACCCTGTAAGGGTCGCTATGAGTCGGAAGCAACTCCATGGTACATAACAACAACAGTCGTTGATATCAATTGCTACTCCTCCCTTTCCCTCAAGTCCTAGTGTTCTTCAACACTGCAACATCTCACAAAACTCACAGCTTTCAAAGGAAAATGATTTGTGCATTGTGGAGGTTGATAAGTCTCAAATCCATAGTTCAGAATCTTCTCAACTACATAGTCTCAGGAGCCAAGGAACCAAATTGGCAGCTCAGATGGCAGGCTGTTGATGCATAAGGCTGTGGAAGCTGATGAATCAAGTCAGGTGATGAGCCTGGAAGTCCCAGAAACTAGAGGTCAGATGTAATGAGCCAGATGCAAGATCTAGCACAAGAGCGTGAACTTTTCCCAAGTGGTCCTATAAAGTTGAGTCAGACCATGCCCCCAAGGGAAACTTAGTGACTTGAGTCACATCCTCTAGTATAGTGAGGACATTCTTCATTCTGAGTTTCACTGTAATCCTTATTCCTTAGCCCCACCTTAAC
>NW_006408530.1:6206236-6207843 GCF_000296735.1 Chrysochloris asiatica | reverse complement strand
GAGATGGATTGGCCAAGTGGCAGCAGCATCGATGGACTCAAGCGTGGCAACAGTAGTGAGGTTGGCCCAGGATCAGGCAGTGTTTCGTTCTGCTGTGCATAAGGTTACTATGGGTCAGTACGGATTCGATGGCACCTAACAACAGCCTTGAGGTTAGCAGCCCAACTCATAACCACTACATTACTGGAGCTTCTTAGAACATTCCCATTAGAATGAGATAATTTCTTCTCCATATTTCCTCCTTTGATCAAAAAACATTACAATATCCAGTGTGTCCAGATATGTGCTTACACACAGGCTGAGGAAATAATACCATATATTTAATTGGACTGAAAGACATTTCAGTCTAGTGGAGTTTTTACTCCTCATATTTTATTTCAGAAACAATCACTTGTTTTTATAATGACTTACTCCAAAAAGTCCCCAAGACCTAACCAGATGTTATTTTCATAATCTTTATCACTTCCCTGAGAATTTGTGAGGAGAAAGCTATAATTATTCCTACCTTACAGAGGCAGAAACTAAAGTATTAACTGAAACTGGCTTGCTGAGTTATAGCTTTGATGCCTCTCATACATTATATGGAATAGACCAAGAAAAACCAACACACAGGTTCTTCTGAGAAAATTGTTCTCTGAAAGATAATCCTACTCTTTATGGCATGATCTTCTAAAGGATATTTCTTATCTATCTCCTTTATGTCCAAAACGGCTAATCTTTATACTTTGTAAACAGAATAATATCCTGCTGCAAATCTTAAAATCATGAGTAGTATTTATGGAATTACGGAAAGGCTAAGTAACTTCAGGGATAATGGAAAAGAATAGCATGTTATGTAGGTTTGCTGTGATTAACCCTTTACCTGCATCATAATAGGACTTGAAAACCAGCTTTCCCAAAGTGACATCACACAGGACCAATGGGGAAAGGTAGTGTTACTGGGAGGGAGTTCTTCTACTCCTCAGTGTAAGATACTAGCCTACAAAAGATCAGAACTGTTTCCTAATCATCTACCTTTATGGGTTATTGTTTTATGTTTCTCATTACCCTGACATTTTATACCAATTCTTGTCTTACAAGTTTTGTTTTTGTTTATCTGTATCTATAACTTTGCTGAAACTGATCTACAGGAAACTTTTTCCCTACTATTCTAAAGCATTTGATAATGTCCTGTCCCCTGGAATGAGAAACAGTGACTGTATTCCATCCTTAGACTAAAACATTCTTTGGGTGGGTCTTTATATTCTTTTGCTTAAGAGGAAAAGACAAGCTGAGAGGAACAGAAGCTATGATACATAACTACAGTAGGCATGATTTGGTAGTATTCTTTCTGCCACCTTGACTTACCATCTGCACTCTCAGTTAATAGGCTTCTGGGTTTGTTTTTATTTGAGGCTGTATTGGATTTCACATTTCTTTTTTGTCTTCAGCACTGTTCATACCTGCATTTAAAGGTATGTCATGTGTTTGTAATTAGACCCACACACAGATTCTTCACAGCAATCTCCACTGTCTAAACACCCATCTACTAGATGGAAAGCATCAGCTGGTTTTCAGATAACCAGCCATTCTTAAAAAAAAAAAAAAATTTTTTTTTTTTTCAAGCA
>NW_006408530.1:6201075-6206136 GCF_000296735.1 Chrysochloris asiatica | reverse complement strand
TTAATGGGGGGGGGGAGGGGGGGAGGAGTCTGCCAAATTCCTTAAACTGGATAACATGAGTTTCTCAGGCTTGTTTCATAAGTAAAGTTACATTTCATGAAAAAAGTAACTAGTTTTGCTTGCAGTTCAGACAGTCACAAGTGCGTTTTCTTGGGCAGCCATAAGGCTGAGGTCTGCAACAGAAATGCTTTATGTAGGTCTTCCATTGTGTCCCACAGAAAATTATAAATGATGTGTAAACTCATGTAGGCAGCTTTCATCAAATCAATTCATACAGCTTCAGTAGGGTATTCTTAAATAAAAGATGACTTTTATACCTCTCAGTGCTCACAGAGAAGAATGCAGTGAATAGTTACGTTCTTTGATGGCATCAGTTTTATGCACCATTTGTAGCATCAGTGTGAATGTCAACACAGTGTGAAAGACAACTGTTATCTTAGTACTTTTATGAAAACAGTTTTAACTTCACAACACCCCTGAAAGGTCTTGAGGACCACTAGTGGTGTATAAGCTACTCTTTGATGCTGTCTAACAAAGTAGATTTGAATACTTCGGTGAATCTGAGTGACACTTAACTTCCGTAGCTTGCTTTTAAAATTTTTTCAGCAACTGCAATTCCTACTATATATCTACATGACTTTTCTATATATTTATTCCTTTTCTCTTGTGTGTCTTGGGAAAGCTTTGCTTTTTTAGAAATAGAAATTTTCCAGATGAGGATGATAAGATCCTAAAATTTCGGTGGGCAGAGATAAAGCCATGGCAGCTCTGAAATACTGTTTTGATCAGTCTACAGTAGAACGGTGACTATTGGCATCTGTACTTAGATCCCTTCCCTGGTATCTTTTTTTTTTTTTTTTTTCTGGAGCTACTTTTTTCCACGATCTCTTTTAGCTCCAAAGAAGGTGACTGGAATTTGCCTAAATTCATATTTACAACATGTGACAATTACCTTGAATTGTGAGGTACTCAGTAAAAATGCATGCTGTCAGAGCCAGAAATAATTCTGGTCTTCATAACCTGTACTTGCCCAATTTGAAACCATTTGCAGATTGAAAATATGTAGGAACCGTGTGTATCATGCACAGAAGTGAAAAGAGAAGTGATTTAATGTGAGACTCTTTAAGTGTATGATATAGTTATTACATGATCATATATGAGATGAAATGCCCTTATTAGATGATGCAAGATACTACTTTTAAAGTTGACCATCCTTTCATCTCTGTCTACTTTTTCCCCATGCTTATTCATTTCCACATTTACTCTTACCTCTCTTGTTTCACATGCAGAATACCCCAAGGTGGACAGAGAGGCAGACTGGGTAGAGAGTGAAGATTGTCTTTTCCTTCACAACTCATACCTTAGTGTGGAAATGACTTTGCTAACCTGATAGCATTTGACAAAGCCAACCCTGCAGGATTTATATCGTATTTTTTCCTCCGTCTCCTAGGAGTGTCGAAGCCAAGCCAAAGACTGCAGGAGATCTTGTCTCCTAGAAAAACAGGTTAACTGCATGACCTTAAACCAGAGGCAAGGGCCTGGTATACTCTGATAGTCTGTTTAGGGTAAGAGCAGCTGGATTGTGCCTTTGAAAGCTGTCTTGTAAGGCATTTTCACTCAGCTGCAAGTGGAGGCAGGGTATTGGGATATTGAATTGCAATGAGAACAAAATAGTATTCTGTTTTCCTGCACTAAAATGGATGTGTATTACCATTTTGAATCAAGAGTAGCTCTGGCAACGCTTGTTTTTTTTTCTGGTAGATCCACCTCCCACCCTCAGCTTTGAGTCATTTAGGGACTGGCGTGGTGCTGTAGGACAATGCACATTGGACTGCAAGGTCAGTTTGAACATCAAGGTCAGCATTTCAAACTCACCAGCTTCTCCTCAGAAACCCTATACAGGGTTCCTATGAGTCAGAAACAACTTGAAGACACTTAACATTAGCATAGGGCATTATGCATTGAGCTGCTAACCACAGGGTCATCAGTTCAAATCTGTCAGCTGCTCTGCCAGAGAAAGATGATGCTTCCTGCTCCCAGAAAGATTTACAACCTCGGAAGCCCTATACAGATTCATTATGAGTCGGAACTGACTTGGCATCACATCACTCCCACCACCACGAACATGTGTCCCTTTTGTGGCTGCACTTCTAAAGTGAGGTGCAGGTGCCAATGATTTAGACAGTAGGAGGTCCTGAGGGTGCCCTGGGCTGTCTGTACTCTGTAGATACAGTTCCTAGAAAATCAACCAGAAGGATCTAGAAATACTTTGTCTTTCAGTTTCTAAATTAGAATAGCATAGATCACTTGGATAAAATATCTGAAACCGAAACTACCCTGAAGAATTTGGATTCCATTGTTAGTTGTCATTAAAAAGGTGACCTCTGTACCCAGTTGTGGGCATTTTTGCTGCACACCTACAACCAGGGGCTAATTTAATTCATATAATCAGATTCCATAAACCAGAGCAGTGGAAACGCCTGAGAGAAGCTAGTTAAACGGCAAATGGTCATTTGATTTTGATAGTGAGTTCTCCTATTAATTGTAAAAAGACAAAAAAGTATTTTATTAGTTCAAAACTTCTAATTACCAGCATTTCAAAATGTATGCTGTCTCCTGGGGCCTGGTAGCATAGGGAATCATTAAAATAATTCAACCAAAAACAAGCATCTAGATGGAGATGGTGTGAGATCATATATGTGGTTTTCTTATGAAAAGTCTGGTTAAGTCTCAACCTGGAGCTAGTCCAGTTCCTTTTATTTAGATTTTTTTTTTAAAGTAACTTTGTGAACACTAACTAGTGGTGTTTTCTTTGTCAGTATTGCTACTCTAGGTTTCTTTTAAATATCAATGCTAACATGTGGCTATATTGTGGTTGTTAAGTGCCATCGAGTCTTTCTGACTCATAGCGACCCTGTATAGGGTTTCCAAGGTACAGCTGTTGGGTTTGAATTGCCATCCTTGTGATTCGCAGTCTAATGTTGTCCTACAGCACCACACCAAGAGTTTTTTGGTAGACTTAAGACATTATAGGGAAAATATTAGGTAAATTATCTGCTTCCTACCTTTTCATTTTCTGTAACTACCTATAGACCTGAATGTACATCTTGGAGATGACAGGACTAGAAGAATGAAGCTGAGGAGAAAACAAAAAACACTTTCCCACTCTCCATCAAAACCAAAACCACATCATGGATTGACTGGGTTCCATTTTCCTTTAAAACAAAAGACTTCAAAGGCTTGCTGGTTCATGTATTTCTAGGATCATCCTGCTCTTGTTTCAATATGTAGCTAGCAAAACTGGCATCCATAGTAGCACAGTACCCATAGCTGTTGTAGCTTTGGGCTTGGTGTTCAAGGAGGAAGTCTGCCACATTGGATTGCATTTGGCAGTAGTACCCTCATCAAGTATCATTCAGGGATAGTAGTAGCCTTGTTATTTATTTAATAAGTGGCGTTTCACACATTGAAAAGATTTAAGCAGGTACCGCAAGTTCTTTGCAGATAAGTCCATGGAAGGAATCTTAAAAACGGGATAACAGATATTTATCTACATTACTTAAAGATGGTGTTTAAACACTCTATTTCATCTGTCTGAGTTGTTATGAGGTGCACATACAAATACGTAAAATATCTAAGGGAGCCATTAAGCACCATTTTAAATGTAAGGTAAAGATATTATTTTTAAATGAATTCTGAAAAAAGGTATTTGTCATATCTTGGCCTTGATGACAATATGTGGTGCCTGCAGCTTTTAAAAAGGTTTTAACATTCATGGAAAAAATTAAGCAAATCATGATGCCTATTGAATTTCTAGAAGCCCATAAATGCTGGTCGCTGACTGGCTAGTTTAGTGGTTTCTATCGCTTGGTGTGCCAAGAAGGAGATGAACGTGGATTTGGAACCATGCCTGGCTTTCATAGTTATGCTGTCATGCCCCTATATGCTGCCTCATTCCCGTGTAACATTGACTCCTTCAACAAATAGGCTGTGAATTAACTGAGGTAGAAAAATACATTTAGAAAGTTCCATTTTAGGAAGTTTCATGTAGATTATTGTAAGACTCCAAGGAGTGAAATGAATGGATGGTTCATGCGCACATTTTCCTTCTATTCATTCTTGCAAGCTGAAATGTGGTTTTCTTAGTTACCATATCTAAAAGCTCCTACCTCAAGTAAAATCATCTAGGCCTTGCTCCATATTGGATGTTTTTTGGTTGGAAAACAAACCTTTCCTCTTTATCCTTTTCATGGCAGGCCATGAGATGAACCTTTCTAATGATTGCTTTTTTTTTTTCCTAACAGGTGGGTCAGAGAGTTTTTAAATGAAGAAAACAAAGGCCTTGATGTTCTTGTGGAGTATCTGTCATTTGCGCAGTACGCAGTAACGTAAGCAACACTTGGTTTATTTGCTTTTAAATTTTATGTGGTTACAGAAGATGCAGCTCAGTGGTAAAATTATACCCTGCATTGAAGGAAGAAACCCAGAAGCAAATGTGGTAGTGTTGAAGGAGGTTTATTTCTGTGTGGGTAACTAAAAAGGAATCACATAATTGGTATTAGAAATGTTTTTAAGGTAGAAATAAGACAGGTGCTTCAAAATAATCCTTAGAGAACTACTTACTTTAAAGAGAGTTATTTTTGGGCTCCAGTTATGTATGGTAGAATACCAGTTGTTGAAAGAGGTTTGTGATACATTGTTAAGTGAAAAAAATAGAAGAGTACTGCCTTCCTTTGTATTTTAAAAAAATTACATATATACACACATATCTGTATATGCTCAGGAACTCTGAGACACTGTAATGTAAGTACTTGACTGCTAACCACAAGGTCAGCAGTTCAAACCCACCAGATGCTCTGTGAGAGAAGTAAGAGACTTTCTGCTGCTGTAAAGATTTCTAGCTTCAGAAACCCTAAAGAGGGTCAAGTCAACGATAATGGGTTGGGTTTTGGGTTTGATAGTAAGTGTATTGTTGTTGTTGTTAAGTGCCATCGAGTCGGGTCCGACCCATAGCGACCCTGTACAGGGTTTCCGAGGGTGTAAATCTTTACGGGAGTAGAA
>NW_006408530.1:6186414-6195920 GCF_000296735.1 Chrysochloris asiatica | reverse complement strand
TTTTTTTTCAAGCATATGTTTTATAAGGGAGCTTCAAAGAGTTCATGGAAAAATTCCATTCTCTTTTAATTCCATTTTTCTATAAACTTTTGAAGCCCCCCCCCCTTTGTATTTTCAATGTTTATTATTGCTTTTCTTCAGAATGATCTAAAATCTTCCTGAGGACATTAACTATAGCTATCTAAAGGCTGCATTCTGTTTGCCCTAATGTCAGAATAGATGGTGTTTGGTGGATAAAAACAGCGAATAAAAGGTTTTATTTTTGAGAAAGCAGAGTTACTGGCTTTGGGAGGGAGAAATGCATGGAACACAAAGGTCTGCCTGTTAAAAAACTTTTGTTCTTAAAATTATACAAGAATGAGCAAGTTAGCTTGCCATTTATTCTAACATGGCTAACATGAGTAATAACCTCAAAAAATGTCAGAGAAACAACCATCTTACTTTAAAGAGTACCACATTGGGAAGAGATTCCAAAATCAAAGCAAATCTTTAGTTTCCATAGTAATGTATCACATATGGTTGGAAAAGTATGCTTGCCAACACACTAGGAGAACTGCTCAGTGAAAATTGATGGGTAGGAATAAATTAGTATAAGCCTACCATATTGACTTGTTAAAAGCAAAATGAAGACAGCTGTAGGATCTTTTTCCCCCTTCCACCAAAGCAGAATTAGCAATTGGTAAGTTAGTATGCCTTACAGTGAAATACAAATAATACATAACTGTTTAAGTTTTACTTTTATTCAGTTCTTTTTTTGCCAGGTCTAGAATTTGTCATTCTGTGTTTTTGAAACTAACACAAAGCCTGTGGAAATTTGTTTCTGTTTTCTTTTTCATTTTGTTTTTCTACAGAGACCCTCCATATTAAGATGAAGATGTCTAATTGAAAGGAGTAAGTTATGTATGGAGTCCTGGTGTGGCACTGTTGGATAAACACTGGATTGCAAACCACAAGGTTGGCAGTTCAAACCCACCAGCCACTCCTTGGAAACCCTGTACAGGGTCGCTATGAGTTGTAACCAACTCAACAGCACTGAAAAATATCAACAAGTTATGTACACCTGTCTCTTTGTTTGGATGTGAAATTTTAAGTCTTCAGTGGCATTTGTGTTTTGTTTTAGTTTTGACTTTGAAAGCATGGAAAACACTGTGGAGAGCTCAGTGGACAAATCAAAGCCCTGGAGTAGGTCCATTGAGGACCTGCACAGAGGAAGTAATCTGCCCTCACCTGTGGGCAACAGTGTGTCCCGCTCTGGAAGACATTCTGCGCTGCGGTAAGTTCCAAAGATTTGGTAGGATACAGAACAAGCGTTCCTCGCTTCTCTTGATGAGCCTGGGTGATATACTGCTATATCTTGCCACACAGCACTTTCATTTTCAGTGATTCCAAATAAATGTGTCTTTAGGTGGTCATACGATCATCACTCAGGTGTACCCTGTAACTTTTAATAGCTTCAGAAAATACCAGACTTTCATTCAGCATACAAAGTGAAAAAATCCGCTGCCAAATGATTGCATGGCAGTCCCCATAGGCAGATAAGTTTCTGAAACCAGGTGTATGTTGACATTGTAATTTAGGCGCTGTTTCCTGGGTAGAGGCAACACCTGGGATTTGAGTATATAAGAGCTCCTTGTTTACCATTCATTCCCTTCTCCTCCTCTTTCTTTCCCCTGTGGAGGCTCAGATGTGCTCTGTGTCAGTGTGATCTCTTGGGACATGGTTTTTGTCATAGATGCAAAATGCTGGATTGATAATTAACAAGATGTCTTTAAGTAATGTTTCTTTATCAAGATATGCTTTCATTATAAACCTAAATTTCCTACTAAGGAATCCTTCTCTAGCTTCTTGTATTAAGGAAGGATGTTTTTACCACTAGTACAACTCTAACTATATGTCAAGGATTCAATTTACAGAATACATTTTAATTTGGTTTTCCATCCTTTCTTAACCTGGAAAGTATCATATATTTGCCAATTACTGCCTTAATATTTATCTAATCAGTAATTCATTATGTCTATTTCTGAGTTACTGAAGATTGTATTGTTTCCAGGGTGGAAGGATCTGGAACATATGGGAGGCATTCCAGGTCAAAAGAGAGATATAACCCAGAGGGATATAACCTTAAATGGTAAGGAACAGGGATACAAAAAGCCAGCTTGATCTGCTTCACAGTTAGCTCAAGGTGTATCCTGCTATAACTCAATTTAAATTGGAAAGAAACACCACAAGTATGAAAATAGAGCAAGTGGAAAAGCTATCCTGAAAAACACCGAACTACATGACATTTCTGGTTGGCAGGTGTGCTCGAAGATGATCAACTAAGAAACCAACATCATGTTCTCTTTGTGTATGAATTGTTTCAATCACAGGAATGGATCATTTGAATCTCCTTACCTCAGCTTCCTGGTTTCTAGTAACTTGAGAAAGTCAATATAGTGATAACGTTCATGCTGCTTGTTGACTTAAAGTTTAGGGTTTTTTAATTTATTAATTAAACAGTGCATGCCAGTGACACTCCAGTTCTGTGGTTCATGGATTTGTACCTGGATTCTAATTCTGTGTTTGGTTATTTGATAGCTCTGTGACATATAAACAGGAACCAGAAGTACACACACGTGGTACATGTTGCTTTTCATATACCCAAAGATTGTTCACATTTTGTTTTCTCTTCCTTGTCTCCCTTTCCTTCTCTGCTCCCCATGCTTACTTCACTTTTTGCCTTTCTTTTTGTTGTTCATTTTTCATTCTGCCATCTCATTTCTTACTGTCTTCTCCTCCTCTTTTTGTCCTCTCTCGTAACTATGGCCTCTTCTTCCTCTGGTTTCATTCATCTCTTACACCCCACCAGATTGGTTTCTCTGCCTGAGTATCTTCACCCGAGCTGCTTCTCTGTCTCTGGAGCAGCTTCACTTTACACACTGATGATGAGGCTTCAAACTGGAAAATCTTGTAAGTCACGGGTGAAATGACACCCAGGAGAGCTCAGAGTGCATGATGGCAGAGTATTCCAGCTGCCCTCCATGTTATAATATGATAATCTCAAGATTTAGCACTATCAGCCTCTACTGGGCAAAAGCTCACACTGCCTCTTAAGTGGATACATACTCTGTTATCATATTAGAATTCCTTATTTTAAAATTTTGAATCTCTAAGATATACTGTATTATTATTTATGTTACAAATCTTTGGGTGTGAAAGACAAAAAGGATATTCTTATTTTATAGAAATTCTTTATTCTGATATCTTTGTTTAATTAGCATATTCTTAATATTCAAATGTAGATTTCAGCTCTCTGATCCTAATCTCAAGTTAATAATATTGCTACAGTAATCTTATTTTATATACCTTGACAAAATGTATTGGACAAAATTCAGTGAAAAAAACACACAAAATTTCAGGAAATTAAAAAGCTTTATTAAATGGTGCTTGATTGAAGAAAAAGAAAGATAATTCTGTTCTGAAATACCAGGTTAAGACAAAAATTCCAGTATTTACATGCATTCTTCACTTTGTATTCAGACTTTATTTTCTAACTATTTAAAACGGGAATTTTAATACATCATAGTTATCTAGAATTATATCAACTATTTGATTTTTGAACTATAAATTTATCATCTTGGCCAGATGTAAAAATGTTTTATAAATGCAGTGGAAACCTGGGTTGGACGTTTTTTAAACTTAGAGACTGGTGTATATTTAATAATTGAGATAGATTTTTGTCAATGTGGCTGCAAATCTAGCTAAGATACATGATGCTGTATGTGAACATAGTACACATTAGATCTATGAAAACCAAGGAAAAAGTAATTTAAAAATTTTTAAGGGCATTAAGGTTAATGCTGTTAGATTTGGTTAAGGAATGACATACTTAAATGCTCCAAATCTTTAAAGAAAGGATTGGAGCACTATTGTATGGTCTAGCAGAAGGGATGGAACTCAGACTGTGACTCTAGGTTGGTCTTCAGGGTGAGCAAACGTTGCTCCTGCTGTGGTGGAGGTGGTGGCACCATCAAAGCATGAATGACACTTGATATCAGAGATAGGCATGTTTGGGAATGAGGGAGGCACTGGCCTTTCGAGAGGGCTTTTGGTGGAGATGGAGGCTCATACGGAGAGCCGGGATCATAGATACAGGCTGGAAAGGCGTTGGAGGTCATTCTGACTGATTTTAGCTGTGCTGAGGAAACCGAGGCCCACCTTGCCCTTAATATATTAAGCACTACTAATATCTCTTCTTGAAATCCCCAGGATTAGAATATTTCTATTTTTTCCCTAGAGATTCTTATTTTTAAAAATGGCATTTACTGACTAGTCAGTGTCATTGTATGACTATTTCCCACCTGTATACCTGTATACTCCTGGTGTGGTGCTATAGGATCAGTATTAGACAAGGTTGGCAGTTGAAACCCACCAGATGCTCTTGAGAAACATATACAGGGTCACTATGAGTTAGGATCGATTTGACAGCACTAAACAACAACATATTTAGTGTGTATACATAAAGAGATAAAGAGTTCACATTTATGACTTTGTTAATACTTTTTTTTTAAAGTTTTTATTGAGAAGTGAATGATAGTTTGCATGAGAGAACATCAACTTTACACCATCATTTCATTGCAATGATTACAATCTCCTCCATGCATCATCATTCAACAGTATTTGCTTCCATTCCCTCTGTTTTATTTATTTATTTATTTTTTGGGTGGACGGGTGGGATGTACACAGAAACACTTAGGAATCTAAAATAATTTAAACAACCAAATGGTACATTCTGCAGGCCTGCCTCCTGGCCGCCAGCACTCAGTTCCTCTCTTTCTGTGAGTCCAGAGTGCTCAGCTACTCTCTCTCTCCACATCCTCATCTGTGCCTTCATCTCTGGTTAGGGTTCCGCACTCCACGACGTGTACTCTCTCCCTTGATGATCCTAGGGTACTTTGTTTCTGTTGTTGATAAATTTTTAACACAGTAATTACATTCCTGGCAATGTTCTTCAAGAAGCTGATTTTTTAAAAAGTATTTATAAGTGAGCACAAATACACACAATTGATGTAATTCTTAATTGGAGCAGAAATCTTTTCTTTTGTATTCTCTGCTTGCCAGGCACTGTTCTGAGAGCCTTTTGTGACTTACTTTTCATAATGCTTCTATGAAATAGCATTATTACCACTAGGCAGAAACTTAAGTAGCTAAGATCAAAACATTACATACAGGAGGCAGAATATAAAATAAGTTAGTTTGAGCTGCATTTTGGTTAGAACCATCCTCTTGCCAAAGTGTCGAACACAAAGAGAAAGAGGAAGTCACTAGCTCCATGTTCTCCAGGCCCTTTAGAAAACATGGAATTGTTCCTTTGACCACATATATGCAAATCTACAAGAAAGGTGACAGTGTGCCCATCAACTGAATGGTCACAGTTCCAACAGGGATGTCCCACAAATGTTACCACAGCAGAACTGGATACATCGTGACCCAGAATGCTGTCAGCATTGTGAACAAATGAGGGCAAGATTTTTGCCAAGAGAATGAATATGCATATTGAGTATATTAACACTCTAAGAGCTGATGTAGCTTTCTGAAGCACGTGAAGGAAAATGAACAGAAAAAGAAGAAGCCAAAGAGAAAGGTACCTGGGTTCAACTGATGTGTCAGCCTGCTCCTCCTAGAGAGGCACACTTTGTGAGAACCAGTGAAAGGGAGCCTGAGCTGCTGGAACAAATTCCACATGAATCCATGGTATAACAGGTATAAAACAAAAATGCCTGGGATGTACAAATATTAGGTCTTTGGTTTTATTGTGTAGAAATGTGAAACAACAACAACAACAACAGGTATAAAACAAAAATGCCTGGGATGTACAAATATTAGGTCTTTGGTTTTATTGTGTAGAAATGTGATACCCTCTCCCCTAAAGAAGTTGTAGTTAAAGCACATGTTGTTCCCCAATTCCCTTGGTAATAAATGTGTTTACTGTTATGGGGAAAGGGAGAGTTGGTTTGAACCCGAACTCATTCACTATAATATTCTATATATTATTGGTTTTCAAAGTACTGTGGAGTCAGTTTCCAATCATAATGACTGTGTATAGGGTTTCTGAGGAGTGGCTGGTGGGTTTGAATTACCATGCTGGCAGTTAGCAGTCCAGTAATTATCCCTACCAAAACTTGACAGAACTATTTATTTATTGTTGAATGCCATCAAGTTGATTCCAACCCATAACAATCCTGTATAGGGTTTCCAAGGAGTGAATGGTGAGCTTGAACCATTGGCCTTGTGGTTCAAACCATCTTTGCCGTTCAGCACATTGACTCACAACACCACACCAGGCAGGACATTGAACTATGTATTAGTAGAAACAAAAAATTTAGAATCTAGATGGGACCTCAGACAGCATTTAATTTAGCCCTCTTGTTTTGTTGATGAGGCAGTTGAGATTCTTTTCTGAGTCCTGTATTCTTCTAGGCGAAACCTACTTCCTGCCCATTGAGTTCCATTGTTAGACTACAAGCTCATGTTGTTTATTGGCCTTTATGGCAATAAATACTTCTGTCCATAGAAGTTTTTCTCATTTCTGTGGAACAGTATTCCTATGTAATGATGTCGGACTGCCAATTCTGTACCATCTTGCTTTTAACAGAATGGAAATTTTAGAAGAATTGAGCTCTTTCAAGCTTTTGCACATTCTTTTATTTCCACAAGTAGCACTTTACCAAAAATTTTAATTTGGGGGTGAAAAATCACCTAAACTCTTCATGTAAACCATTATTATTATTTCACAGACAAAAGGTCTTTTAACTCTACAGTCGAAAGCCTATAAAACTGAAACACTTTTTGTCTTGATTTTACAGCAATGAGGTTAAACTCGGTTCATTTTATTTTTTACGACTTTTACGTAAATTAGGAATGTAGTTTCTGAAATAAATACTAGCCTGCCCCCACCACCCAAATTATACAGAATAAACTGAGATCTTTTATGGTCTTCATTGTTAAGAGTTGTCATCTCTACTGTATTCTGTCATGTAGTTCTTCCCCTAGACTTCATTTGTTTTAGATTTTCTTGTGGAAGAAAAATTGAGGCTTCAAAAAGTTCATGGAAAAGTGGAATTAAAAGATAATGAATTTTTTCTACAAATGTTGGAATCCCCTTTTATATTTTGAAAATTGTTCACAAGGCTTAAATTCTCTCTGTTTACCATATTAAGTGGCAGTTATTGATTAAATTTTTCATTAGCAGTTTAGGAGAGGAAATACTATAACAGAGTGAAGGGGGAAAAATTAGCAGGAAGATAACACATTTCAAGGAACATCTGAAAATTATTTCTGAAGGAAAAGAAATGTTGACGATACTGTTTTAGTGTAATGAACTGTTGACCTAAAGATTTGAGAGTGTAGAAAAAAATACAACGTTTTTTGTTGTTGTTGTTGTTGTTGATAAGTACCATGGAGTCGGTTCCAACTCATAGTGACCCTGCACAGGGTTTCCTAGGTGTTGTTAAATCAGTGCCAACCCATAGAGGCCCTGTCTAGGGTTTCGGAGGAGCGACTGGTAAGCTTGAACCACCAACATTGCAGCTCAAATCTACCTTGCAGTGATGCGCATGAACCCACAGTGCCACACCAGGAGTCCTTAAGTGCTGTCAAGTCAGTTCTGATGCATAGCAACCCTGTATAGAATTTCCAAGGAGTGGCTGGTGAGTTTGAACCACCAACCTTGTGGTTCAAACCAATCTTGCAGTCAGTGCATTAACCCATACTGCTACACCAAAGATTTGAGGGTACAGAAAAAACACAATAGCCATCTATAAGATACTTTCTAAATATGACAGACTTTTAAAAATTTTAACTATAAACTTTCAGCTTTTCTTTTTTAGCATATTATTAGTCAGAAACTGTTAAAAGTGTTGCATTGCTGTGTTTCATAGTTTTGCATATTTTTGTTGTCTATTGAAGTTGTAAAAAGAGAAGCGTGCACTTGAGCTAAGAATGTGCATTCCAAGTTCTCAGCTTGGAGCTTATTTTAATGGTCCTGCTAGAGAAGATGGTGACAGCTGTAATTATAGTTTGTGGTTGCATAACCCCAGCAGTTTCGACCAACATTTCCCACTGTGAACAAAGCTGACTTCATTGTGTCCACCTCTTTATTGGATCTTTCTCTCAGACAATGCAGAAATGGAAAACCCAAGATCTGTCCAGTGCATTGTTGGTGATCTATCTCTCAGATTCTCAGAGTAGTAGAGATGGAAGGGTCTAGTACCTGCCTCATATGTTGTAAACATAAAAATAACAATTCATGTAAAGCACCTGGCACTATAGTGGGTAGTCAGTGGCACGGTGGTTAAGCACTTAGCTGCTTACCAAAAGGTTGGTGGATTGAATCCAGGAGCAGCTCTGTGTAAAAAAGATGTGGCAGTCTGCTCCTGTAAAGATCTACCACCGTAGGAACCCCGTGGGTCAGTTCTGCTTTGTTCTGTAGGGTCACTATCAGTTGGAATGAAGTCTACAGCAATGTGTTACACAAAATTGAAAAATCACAGTGACTCAGCAAGTCCCTACACAGTGGTTCAATGCCACCATCAACAAGGTTTATTATCTATTTAATATGTGAAGGGAACTTTGCTAAATCCTGAGAATGCAGAAAGATATATCTAATAATGTATTTGTATGTAATTTGTGTCAGATAAAGGACTTTTACATACAGGATTATATTTTCATGAAAATTATGGTTAGTGTACGGATTACCAACCCCACTTCACAGTTGAGGAAATTGTGGCTTAGAGAAATTATACCGTAACTAGTAAGTGGTAGTGTCAAGAGATCTCATCAAAGTCTTCTGACTTCTTTTCAACTATGCCACCATATCTTCAGAATCAGACTATATGTAACTTGTATGTTTTTGTGCCCCCATGCATAACAAAATAAACCCATAACAAAAATAAACCAAAGCTGACTCATGGAAATTCAGAGGGTCAAAAATATTCCTGAGATGTGGCCTGGATGAGCGTTGGTAATGAGTAAGACCTTGAAGAGTGGGTAGGGAAGAAGAGAGATATGAACTGTGACTCCGTGTTCGGTGCTGCAAGGGTTCTCTGGGAAGCAGTGAAGATATAAGTTTTACTAGAAGTAGTTTAAAGTGGATTATGGAATATTTTGAGTTCCAGGGTATGAAATTGTAATTTTAGCTTTTGGCAAAGAGCCATTGAATGGATCATTGGGAATAGACATAGAAATACTTTTATTTAAAGGTAACAGGAATGAGATGGTTTCTTTGGACCCTTTTTGCACTGGGCTGTATCCTGAATAATTAGCCACATAGTAGAAAATGCTTTAGAGATAAGGAATGTCATGAAAAATCAAACCAAGAATTCAGACCAATCCTATTCTTATGTGTTGGCATCCACGTATTTCATTGTACAGTATATATTCACACCCTTTGATGAAAATCTCTTCTGACAGACACTTGGGCCTTTCATGGGCTATATAGACAGATATTTTAAGTATTCTAAGTCCTT
>NW_006408530.1:6185101-6186314 GCF_000296735.1 Chrysochloris asiatica | reverse complement strand
CATCTTTCTCCCGCGGAGCGGCTGGTAGTTTCGAACCGCTGACCTTAAGGTTCGCAGCCCGATTCGTAACCACTACGCTACCAGAGCTCCTAGATACTAAACATCAGTGGAACTGGAGAAAGGAATAAACAAGAGACTTTTCTTCTTTATGTTGAATTGTGTGTGTCCCCCCCAAAACCGAGGCAGAACAGAAAAATTAATAATCCAGCTTATTTAACCTTTTGTTATTTCATAAAATCCTCCCATATGCTAGGGTTGTGGAATGATTTCTAGCAGAATTAGACCATACCCATTAGTGGTGGTGATTATGTGCCGTGGAGTCAGTTCCGACTCCACTCACAGTAACCCTGTACAGGGTTTTCAAGGCTGGAAATCATTATGGGAGTAGAAAGCCTCATCTTTCTCCCGTGGAACAGCTGGTAGTTTCAAACTGCTAACCTTGAGGTTAGCATACGCACAGATCTCAAAATTTAAAATGACAGTTTCCACTTAAAACCAAATTATCAGTTTGTTGTACTGTGGTGACTTGTGAGTTGCTGTGATTCTGAAAGCTATGCCACTGGTATTTTAAATACCAGCAGGGTCACACATGGTGGAAAGGTTTCAGATGAGCTTCCAGACAAAGACAGACTAGGAAAAAAGAGTGACAAACTACTTCCGAATATTTAGTCACTGAAAACCTTATGAATAGCAGAGAAACACTGTCAGATATAAAGCTGGAAAATGAGCCCCTTGTGTTGGAAGGCACTCAAGATGCGACTGGGAAGAGCTGCCTCCTCAAGGTAGAGTTGACTGTGATAATGAGAATGGAGTAAAGCCTGTGGGACCCTCATTTGTTGATGGGGCACAACTCAAAATAAAGAGAAACAGCTATAAGCATCCATTGAAAATTGGAACATGGAATGTACAAAGTATGAATCTGGGAAAATTGGAAGTTGTCAAAATAAAATGGAACACATAAACATCGATATCTTAGGCATTAGTGAGCTGAAATGGACTGGTATTGGCCATTTTGAATCTGACAACCATATGGTCTACTATGCAGGCAATGAAAAATTGAAGAGGAGTGGTGTTGCATTCATCATTAAAAAGAACATATCCAGATCAGTCATGAGGTACAATGCTGTCTGTGATAGGATAATATCCATGCGCCTACAGGGAAGCCCAGTGAATACCACTATTATTCAAATTTAACCACCAACCACTAAAGCCA
>NW_006408530.1:6178279-6180422 GCF_000296735.1 Chrysochloris asiatica | reverse complement strand
CCTTTGGATACAGTGACTCTGTGTATACCTTCCATCTTCTTTTGATGGTTTCTGCACATTCAATAATTTACCCAGAATCCTTCAATAACAAAAGTCAAGGCTTGAACTTTTTCTTAGTTCTCCCAGCTTGAGAAATGCTAAGCGTGTTCTTCCCTTTTGGTTTTCTTGCTCCAGATCTTTCACATTTCATTGTTAGGAGGGACCAGTTCCTAGAGAAAGATATCATGTTTGGTAAGGTGGAGAGGGTCAAAGGAAAAAGAGAAAGATCCCCAACGAGATGGATTGGCCAAATGGCAGCATCGATGGACTCAAGTGTGGAAATAGTGGTGAGGTTGGCTCAGGACCGGGCATTGTTTCAGTCTGTTGTGTATAATGTCTCTATGAGATGGTACCAACTTGATGGCACCTAACAACAACATAAACAGATAAACAGAAAATGTTCAATAATTGATACAAAGCTTCATTAAAAGTTTTATCTCCTCACAGGGAAGTGTAGTGGAAAGAGCTATGTTACATTGTGGACTTATGATTAATGTTGTTATGTGCTGTGGAGTTGGTTCTGACTCATAGCGATTAATATCATGAAACAAAATGTGTATTAACTGTTGAATGGTACTCTTTAAACTTTCATTCAAATCACAAAAAATTAGAAAAAAAGTTACATTTTCTTCAGTCTCTGCCTCAACCTCTCCCCCCACTGTAAATTATCTGGATCCAATTCTTTCAGCTCTGTTTCTTTTGGCTGCAGAAACAGAAAAGGGAGTGCTTGGCTAATTTTTTAATATCGTTTAACAACTAAACATGAGTTTAGTTGATAGAAAATCGTATGCCCAAGTGATGTCATGTCTGGAGGGGGTGTAAGAGAAAGGAAACCTAAAACCCCAAATCTTGATTAAAGTTCTATTCACCCAGATCTTGGGGCCAAAAAAGACTAGGACATTAAGCCAAATCATGTGACGTATCCACCTGATTTTGGATTCCAGTTGGGTTGAAACTTTTTATTAACTTCCAAAGGAGTTCTAATTATTATTCCTATTTATAAGTAGATAGTTAGTTTGATAACTGAGTAGTCTTTAAAATTGTTTGAACATCTTTTTTGTAAAAGAAGAAAAAAATACTTTTTATTTCCCTCTATTGCCATTAGGATCTAGTTGGAGTGGAAGCTCCCTAGAAACTTTATGAAAACCTCTTTACCAGAACTCTGGGAAAACCTGGTTAGGTAGATTCAAAAAACATTTATTTAAGATTCTGTAATAATATGCAGTCTGGGATAAAAAAAAGCTCAGAAGGGGAGAGACGGACATATATACAACTGCATGCTATATCTAAATGCCTAGAAATACATCCATGTTAAGCTAATAGATGAGCCTTCTTTCATGGTATCAGTTTTTTCACAGTATGAAGAGCTTAGTTGCTTTGCATATTTTATAGATCTCAAATCAAATATTTTATAGCTCTCGAATCTGGCATAGAGCATATCTAACTCTTGTTCAGAAGTAAGTTTTTCTCCTTTAATTCCAGAATTTCCATAGAGCTGCCATTTATCACTTATTCTTATATTTATCACCACTTGTTATTTTTTTTTAAATGCACTGCTTTAATATAGTTCAAAATGACTATAATTTTGTTTTTTGACACCTTTACAATGCAAAGTATTTTAAGGGCAGCAAAATGAGACTGTAACCAGAACTCTAGCTAGCATTTTACATAATTCAGGCTACAAATATATACCTACCAAGAGAAATTCCTTATGTTTATAATCTTTATAGTCAGTCAGGTACAACAAAGCTACTTCTCTGGGTTTTTTGTTTTGTTTCGTTTATGTAGACCTCCCCATTCTTTTTTACTTCTGGAGTAAAAAACATAGGTTTACTTGCTTCGTCATTTCTTATTAGAATAGGAAGACTGGTGGAGCTCAATGATTAGTCATTCTAAAGGGTTTTCAAACAGAAATACTTTTTCCCTGTGAAGGTTGTTGTTGTTGTCAGGTGCCATCGAGTTGGAACCGACTCATAGCGACCCCATGCACAGCAGAACGAAACAATGTCCGATCCTGGGCCAACCTTACCGCTGCCACACTTCACGCCATCAATGATGCCACCTGGCCAATCCATCTCGTTGGGGTCTTCCTCTTTTTCTCTGA
>NW_006408530.1:6107744-6175873 GCF_000296735.1 Chrysochloris asiatica | reverse complement strand
CTGAAATACCTACTGCCAGTTCTGCACAGGTTGAGCTTTTCACTGTGTGCGTCTCAGCACATTCATTGTCAAATATGAAGTAGGTGGCTCAGATAGCAGTTGTCACTATAGTAGTAAGTAAGAAATGTTCACTGTAGGTTCCTTAAAATATGGTTTGTAAAAATTGCTTCATTTTTATGCCTGTCATTGACTTATAACTTCTTTATTATTTCATGTAAGTGCAACAATTAGGGTATGCTTTAAACATGCATAAAATTAGTATAAGCAGTCGAGTGATTTCTGTTTGGTTTTGATCCATAAGTCAGCTTTACAATCTGTTCCTTTCCATATTCACAGATGGAATTCACATAAGATTGGGTCTCATGTTTGACTGTTGAGATAGCAGTTAGAATTTTTAGATCAGTGCTTGGCACAATTGAAGGCAATTTAAAAACATTTTTTACTGTGAACTGAGTGAAGGTTTATGGAACAGATTCATCAGTTTTACATTCGACATATCATATACTTTGTTTCATCTCAATGACTACAATACTTCCCATGCAACAATAGTTTCCCCACTTCCTCCCTGTGGTTATTTCCATTCCATCGTCCCTCCCATTCCTTCTCAACTTTGTCCTTAGGTAAGTGTTGCCAGTTTGATCTTGAATGGATGACCATTCCATGCTGAGCAAACCTCACTAATGTTGTTGTCTCCTATATATACCGATCTACTGCTTGGCTGAAATTTGGGCCAGGAGAATCAGTTCTATTCCAGACCTAAAGGGTGGTTAAAGACCATAGTCTGAGGTTCCTCCAGCCTCTTTATCAATTGTTGTTGTTGTTGTTGTTAAGTGCTATTGAGTCAGTTTGGTTCCAACTCATAGCTACCCTGGTATAGGGTTTCCAAGGAGCAGCTGGTGAGCTTAAACCTCTGACCTTGTGGTTCAAACTGACTTTGCAGTCCAGCGCATTAACCCATAGTGCCACAATAGGACTCCAGTAAGCCCAGTCTTTTTTCTTACACTTTTGAATTTTGTTCCACATTTTTTCCCATTCTCTTACATTATATCTGGGATCTTCTAATGTAATCTGTTTCAGAGCAGTTGATAGTAATAGCCCAGCACCATCCAGTGCTTTTAGTCTTAGAGTTGTAGTGACTGATGTTCACATGCCCCATTAGTCCATTGGACCAGTTGATTGCAAGCGTCTTCAAATTCTCATCACTTTTCTTTCTTCCACACATGAAGAGACCAATAGTTGCCTTATAGATGGCTACTCAGGAGTTTTTAAGATCCTAGTCACTATTCACCAAAGTAAAATGTAGAACTTTGTCTTTGTGTACTGTGTTATTCCAGTTGACCATGGTGTCCCTGAAACTATGGTTCTGAGCCCCATTCCCAGAAATTCATTGTGCAGGCAGTTTTTTTTTTTAATGCTTTATTGTGAATTATGTGATAATTTACATGGGAGGACATAAGCTTCTCATTGATTCCGTTGTATATCATTTCCTTGCCATGGTTGCAATCCCTTGTGTGCATCATCGATCAACCAAAGGGTACACCTCGCAAGGCTGCCCCCATGTCATCCGCACACTGCCCCTCTTTCTCTCCAGGTCCAGTGTCTCCAGCCACTCCATCTCCCCACTTCATTGTCTTTGCCTCCATCCCTGGCATCACAGCTTCTCTGGGTAGGGTTCCGTTCTCTGCTCTTCTCATTTGATGGTCCCAGGGACCTCTGCTTCTAGATTGCAAGGTTAATCATTCCCCTCCCTTTTCCCCAAAACATCTACCTTTACATTTCCAGCCCTTACAATCAGTCGTGATAACAATTATTCGCTATTGTATCGCAAGAGACATATTTGTGTCTCCTTTCATCAATCCTGACTAGCAGAATAGGTACTACTCATTGGAGATTCTACCTTTCTCCACACCCTCTGGATCTAGGTTCCCTCTTGAAAGCGTGTAAGCCAGTCACTTCTTGCCTCTGCAGCCCTCCCCTCCCATCCCCCCATTCTGGGTAGCCAATGTCCAAGTTGTCCATCCCTGTCCTCTCCGTGTGTGGAGGAGATGGGAATGATCTTTGCTGTGAAGATTTGTTAACTCTTTTGAGCTATTGTTTCTATAGGTGTGTGTCAAGTTCATCAAATTGTATCAGATTATTCTTTTTTTCCTCTTCTTTTTTCTTGTTTGTTCTCTGATCATCCAGCAATTGAAGCCAGGTCAAATGGGTGTTATCTGCAAATGTGGGTGTACTCATGCATGTGCCTCTCATCTTATCAGCTGGATGCTTCACTCTCTACTCTAGTCCTCTATGGCTATGTCACTGACTCTGGGTCCAAGAGTCCCCTGAATTTGGCGTACTGCTAGCCAACCAGGTCTCCACCTGAGTTCGCAGGAGTCTATTGAGAATTGTAGGGCTTAGTTCACAGCTTCATTGCTGCTTTTCCCTCACTTCCCCTTATCGGTGACAAACGTGGTCACCAATCAGAGCATGCATTCCTATTGAGCCTTAGTCTTAGAAGGGGGTTTGCCCTAAGGGAGCCTGACCACTTGCCTTGATGTGTCCTGGGGGAGCCACTTGTTTGTTTTTGTAGTAATCAGTTGGCTTACTTATATTGTTTTGTATTTTTCTTGTCAGCCTTTCTTTCAGGAAGTATCTTCTGTTCTTCTGGCCACTCCAGGCTGGTCTGCTTGTCCTTTCAAGTGGACATTTCCCCTCAGAAGATTCTGGATGCTGTTCAGGATTCCACATATGGTCTTATATAACGCAGAGGCTCTGCAGGAAGCCTCCTTTGCTGGGCATGTTGTAGCCCCATGGACTTACAAGCATTCTATGGTGGTATTTCTGGCTAACCTTTCTCTCCCTCCCAGGCAGTTTTTTAAGGTCATGGAGAAAAGGACCTAAGAAATTTGGTGATAAAATTCCCTACAAGGAGTCTGGTGGCATGGTAGTTAAACACTTGATTGCTAACCGGAAAGGTCAGTGGTTTGAACCCACCAGCCACTTTTTGGGAGAAAGTTTTGGCAGTCTGCTTCTATAAAGATTACGGTTTTAGAAACCCATAGTTCTTTGGAGTAACTATAAGTCCGAATCAATTTTCAGAGGTCCAAGTGACCTCTGAAACAAAATTTCCTGAAAACTCTGAAATAGCACTAAATAACTGTTCTGAATCACCAGAGAGAATTGATGAGAGAGGACCTTGTTACGTCTGCCCCCATTAGCTTGAAAGAAGTGTTACCTTGTATAATATATAGGGCAAAAATTATTTGTAAATGTCTATTGTTTGGTGTCAGGGAAAATAGTAGAGTAAGGACCTTTAAAATTTCCCTCATCCATAAAAGGAATCTTAAAAACTGGCAAAAAATGTCAGCATCAACTTGCTCAGAATTCTAGAAACTAAAGGCTTCCAGCAATCTGGGGAGTATTTTAGGCTGGATCTCAGTAAAATGGTGAGCTTTGTGGCAGTTTATTCCTATGTATTTATCCACAGGAGCCCAAATTGCATAGTGGTTAAAGCTCTCAGCTGATAACTGAAAGGTCAGTTGTTCAAAGCCACAAACTGTTCTATGGTAGAAAGATGTGACAGTGTGCTTCTGGAAAGATCTGTAGCCTTGAGAACCAATATGGGGATGTTTTCCTCTGCCCTATAAAATCACTCTGAGTAAAAATCGAGTCAACAGCCGTGAGGTTTTGGCATCCCATATCCCCTAGTTCTATGGTAGCCTGTGGTTATGGTAAAAACTGTCATCCGGAAAGCCAGTAGAGGAGCCAGAACAGAGTTGGACTTCAAAACTTTTAGAGTCCCAGTCCCAGAGATCTGTCTTTACTTGATCTGTCTGGTTGTTCCGTGGATGACCTCACTTGTATGGCTGTGTTTATTTGACTTGACATGAAACTCCCAGTGTGAACAGCCTTTCCCCCAGGGGCTTTTGTCAAAACTTTTTGAGGCAATGTTTAACTTTTGCAGCTTTCTGAGGTAGTGGATTACATTTAAGGCAGACAATAGGCTAACCAAAATGTGTAAACAGAATTAGAAGCCTTTTGGGACTTTGAAAAGTTCCTACATATTCCAGGGAATACAGAATGCCAGGCACATATACAGGGTTGTACACGTGCTAAAGAAAGGCCCTAAGCTCCTACCTCTGGTTGACCTTGATTCTCTGTGTAAGGAATAAGTGAAGACTAAGGCAGAACTGCCAACTACCTGGCTGAGTATGGAGAGGTGTCCCAAAACACACACAGCTGCTCAGCAAATACTGGTAGGTTTATTGGTTCCAGACATTTAAGGAAATCTCTGATCTTTACCCAACCACCAACGTAACTAAGCAGAGAGGTTTCATTGGCTACACATGAAAGCAGATACATTCAGAATTATATCAGCAAAGTTGTTAAACATACAAGAACATCATCAAGCAGTAACATCAAATCTTAAGGAGGAGAGGGGGACTCTAGTTTCCAGATGTGACACATTATATTGTTTTAAATAACTTGTTTTTAACAAAGAAAATATAACATGCTAAGAAACAAGAAAGTAGGGCAAATACATAGGGTTAAAATTATTCAAAGAAACTCCCTGAGAAAGCCCAGGCATTGAATTTACAAAGACCAAATCTGCTATTATAAGTATAGGCATAAAACTAACGGAGTCCTGGTGTGGTACTAAAGGATCAGCACTGGACTGCGAACCATAAGGCCAGTAGTTCAAACCCACCAACTGCTTCTCGGAAACCCTATACAAGGTCACTATGAGTCAGAACCAACTCGAGGGCACTTAACAACAAGGTGCAACTATTGTTCTCCTTGTCCTGATTAAATAAAATCAGTGACACATAGGAACAATTAGTCCTATGTGTCTAATGAACGACATGAAGTGTAGCCTCCATGACCAGAAGATCTAGATGGTGCTCAGCTACCACTGCCAATGGCTCTGAAAGGGAACACAATAGGAAGTCCTTAAGAGAGTGGGAGAAAAATATGGAACAAAACACAATTATAAAAAGACCAGGCTTACAGGTCAGAGAGAGACTGATATGATAGGGCCCTTAAAACGATAATCCTAGTCTCCTTTTTCTCTTAAGCACCCCCCACCACCAGCCAAACAATAGACATATAAGGTGAACAATATCACCAGGGAGGTACACACTTTCTAGAACAACCAATCACCTGAGCAGGAAGGGATAGGAAAGCAGGATGAAGGGAAATAAACACAAGGAAAAAGTGGTGAAGTGTACTGTTAAATTGTGGGAATTGCAATCAATATCATGAATCAAAATGAGTATGAATTGTTGATTGGAAACCAGTTTGCTCTGTAAACTTTCACCCAGATCACAATAAAAAGTTAATGAAAAAAAAAAAACCACATGTGAAAAACTAAGACAAAATATAAGGATCTCCTGCCAAATAGAGGCTATCAGTAAGAGATATAAATGCTGCCTTTTTTTTTTTTGGACTGAAAAGCACAATTCCTGAAATGAAAAATTTTACTGGAAGACTGCAACAACAAATTTGAACAGATGGAAGGAAAAATCGGGATACTTGAAGATTGATCAATCGAGATTGAGTAGTCTGGGAAACAGAAGAACAAAAGAACCAAGCAATATGAACAGAGTCCCAGAGACTTCTGGGACAGTAGTAAGCATAAAAGCATATGTATGTATTGGAAGTCCTAAAAATGTAGAGAGTGAGAAAGGGACAGAAAGTACTTGAAGAAATAATGACCAAGTATTCCCCAAATTTTATGAAAAATATTAACACATCCAAGAACCTCAAAGAACTCCAATTAGCATAAACTTGGAGTCCCACACATGTGGCTCCCAGTTGAATGAGGTTGGCTGTTATTTACATTGACCTCAGAGAGAGTCTCATTAATTCTTTGAGTCAGTAATGGGGCTAGGTCAGGGTTTTAGAGTTTTATAAATTACCAGCATGTCAATTTGTCATATTGTGTTGGCTTTTGTGTTGCTGTGATTCTGGAAACTATTTCATGGGTATTTTAAGGACCAACAGGGTCACCCACGATGGCCAGGTTCAGCTGAGCTTACAGACAAAGACAGACTAGAAAGAAGGAGAGATTGACTACTTCTGAATATTTAGTCATGAAAACTTATGAATAACAGTGGAACACTGTCCATACCAGAATATTGTCAGCTATAGTGCCAGAGCATGAGTCCCTCCGGTTGGAAGGCACTCAAAATGTAACTGGGGAAAAGCTGCCTCAAAGTAGAGTTGACTGTGATAACACGAATGGAGTAAAGTCCTCAGGTCCTTCAATTGCTGATGGGGCATAACTCACAATGAGAAATGGCTGTAAATATCCATTAATACTTGGAACATAGAATGGATGAAGTATGAATCTAGGAAAATTGGAAATTGTCAAAAATGAAATGGTATGCATAAACATCGATATCCTAGGCATTAGTGAGTGGAAATGAACTGTTATTGGCCATTTTGAATGTGACAGTCACATGGTTTACTATGTTGGGAATGATATATTGAAGAGGAATGGCATCGTGTTCACCACCAAAAAGAACATACCAAAATCTGTCTTGAAGTACACCACCAGATGTGATAGGATAACATCCATATGCTTATAAGAAAGACTAGTTAATATCACTATTAATCAAATTTACGCACCAACAACTAAAGCCAGTGAGGATGATATTGAAGAATTCTTCTGACTTCTTCACTCTGAAATTGATTAAACATACAATCAAGATACATTTATAATTACTGGTGATTGGAATGCAAAAGTTGGAAATAAAGGGGAATGATCAATAGTTGTAAAATGTGACATTGGTGATAGAAACAATGCTGGAGATTGCATGATACAATTTTGAAAGACCAATGACTTCTTCATTGCAAATAACTTTTTAAAAATAACATAAAAGATGACTACATACATGTTCCTCACCAGATGGAATACACAAATATCAAATTGACTGCATCTGTGGAACGAGACAGTGAAAAAGCCCCATATCATCTGCCAAAACAAGGGGCAGACTATGGAGCAGATCAATTGTCCATATGCAAATTCAGGCTGAAATTGAAAATCAAAACAAGTTCATGAGAACCAAAATATGATCTTGAATGTATCCAATGTAAATTTAGAGGTCATCTCAAGAACAGGTTTGATGCATTAGATGCTAAAGACCAAAGACCAGAAGATATGTGGGATGATAACAAGAATATCATACAGGAAGAAAGCAAAAGGTCATTAAGAAGACAGGAAAGAAGAAAAAGACCAAAATGGAGGTTAAAAGACTGAAACTTGCTTCCAGTGTAGAGATGCTAAAGCAAATGGAAGAAGTGAGGAGGTAAAGGAGCTGAAGAGAAAATTTCAAAGGTCAGCTTGAGAAGACAAAGTCAAATATTATAACAAAATGCAAAGACCTTTAATTAGAAAACCAAAAGGGGAGAACATGCTCAGCATTCTTCAAGTTGAGGAAAGAAAAAATTCAAGCCTCGATTTGCAATATTGAAGGATTCTATAGGCAAAATATTGAATGATGTGGAATGTATCAAATGAGGATGGGAAGAATACACAGAGTAACTGAACCAAAAAGAAATGGTCTGTATTCAGCTGTTTCTAGAGGTAGCATATGTCCCCACTGAATAGTTTCCATCATGTCTAGTTAGGTTTGGTGAAAGGAAATGAGGATAGGATTCTTTTGATTCAATAGTGAGTAATTGTTATCATAGCTAATTGTGATGGTCACAACTGTAAAGGTAGAAGTTTTGTAACATCAAGGGGTGGGAGGGAGTAGTTAATATTTACATTTTGGGAATAGAGGACCCTAGGACCATCAAGAGAGAAGAACAGGAGAGGAATGTGGGACCCTATCCACAGAAGCAGCGACACCAGAGATGGAGGCCCAACCTGGCATGCAAAATGTGATATTCCAGACCTGGACATTGACTTTTATTTTCTTTTTCCTTCATCCCAGATTAAACTATGATACACAATGAGATTTGAGAATACTGCTGAAGAGAATGCGGGGTACATTGTCACAGAAGCCAATTTCAAATCTCACTTATGAGAACATGCAATATTAGCTGTTGACAGAATCCCAGATCATTCCGGACATTAAATGGGAGACGGCTGAAACTCTTCTGCCCCGGTCATCCACAGGAGACCCTGGAAAACTAGTGCTGCCACTCATTGGGTCCTTTTTAATACACCACAATGAATCTGAGGGACAATCTTCGATTTGACTTTGTTCAAATAGACTTTCTTTTAGGAAGTGTCATAATAACTTCAGGAAGAAAATATTACCGTGATTGGTTTCACCTTTATAGTTCTGTAACAGAACATGCACCAAAGGTATTAGTTCAACACAGAGGCAGTCATAACCTCCTATGGAGTCATGGACTTAATCCCTGGAAAGCTCAGGTCTTTGTGAAAAATTTACTCAAATAGTTAAACTAGGATGATCAGTGTTTTTGAAAGATGACCATTTAGCCTAAAATACTGTGACATAAAACTACATGCAGGCTTCCTTGTCATTGAAAGGACAATAATCTATTGGGTTTTTACCTATGTTAACATATTATGTAATAACACTTTGTACATACAATATATGACTTCTGTGACTAGTCTCATGGGAGAAAGATGAGACTTTCTGCTCCTATGAAGATTTCCTGCCTCAGAAACTCTATACAGGGTCACTATGAGTATGAACTGACTTGATGGCACAAAACAAAAATAGCAATATGACTAGTCTCGTTTGAGCTGCTTGAGTTTTTAATTGGTGATGTTATTACTGTGATTTTCAACTCTACCGAAGTGAATGAGTTTAGTTCATACACTTGATAGAATTTTGTGGAACTAAGGAGTCCTGGTGTGGCGCTGTGGGTTAATGCGACAGACTGCAACGCCGTTTGAACTGCAAGGTTGGCTGGCTGTTCAAGCTCACCAGCCTCTTCTTAGAAACCCTATCCAGGGGAGCTATGGGTTGGAACCGACTCGATGGCTCTTAACAACAACAACAAGCTATTACTCTATAATAGCTTATTTCCACAAAATTCTGTCAAGTGTATGAACTGCGCTGGGGGTTAATGCACCAGACTGCAAAGCCGTTTGAACTGCAAAGTTGGTTCAAGCTCACCTGAAGCTCCTTGGACACCCTGTACAGGTTCGCTATCTTCGGAACTAACTCGAAGTCACTTAACAACAACAAGCTATTACTCTGCTGTTGTGCTGTAGGATAAGCACTTGACTGGTAACCAAAAGTTCAGTAGTTCAAACTCACCAGCTGCTCTTAGAAACCCTCTACAGGGTCACTGTGAGTTGGAATTGACTCCATGGCACACAACAATCTGTTGCCCTTGTTCTTTTCCTGGGAAATGTGTTGAAGCTGCTAATCAACACCAGAGAAGATGGTCAAAGCTGTTTCTCTAATGATAACTTAGTTCTTTTGTTTTCTGTGTTGTGGTATGGTTGTCTTATCATAGAACTCTACAGCTGTGCGTTATAAAGATAAGGCCAGCTCTCTGGCTAAAAGAGGAGCTCTGGTAGCGAAGTGGTTACAAGTAGGACTGCTAACCTCAAGGTCAGCAGTTCAAAACTACCAGCTGTTCCACAGGAGAAAGATGAGGCTTTCTGCTCCCATAAAAATATACAGTCTAGAAAACTTTATACAAGATTGCTATGAGTCGGAACCGAATCCACGACACACTACCTACCTAAAAGAGCTTATTTAGGAAATACAGTTTGTAGAGCAGCCAAGGTGGGAAGAGCGTTATCATGCTGTTTAGCCCTTCGTGTTTAGCCTGATCTAAACCATCTAAATGGATTAGTTTTATTTTTTATTACAATTTTTTGTTTTTCTTATTGAAAGGGTAATACAAATCCATTATAAAAATATAGACAAAATGAATGATGTTGTTGTTCTTGTTGTTATCTGTTGTGGAGTCGGTTCTGACTCATAGCAACCCTGTACAGGGTTTCCAAGTCTGTAAATCTTTACAGGAGTTTTAATTTGTATTCCATCACTTCCCGGAGCCTTGTTCTTTGCCAGTCCCTTCAGTGCACCTTGTACTTTTTCCTTCCGTACTGTTGGCTCTTGATTATGTGTTTTGTCTTGAAATTGTTGAACATCATTTGTGTTGCTTATCATACGGTGGTGGCTTGCATGTTGCTGTGATGTTGGAAGCTATGCCACTGGTATTTTAAATACCAGCAGGGTCACCCATGGTGGATAGGTTTAAGCTGAGCTTCCAGACAAAGGCAAACTCGAAAGAAGTAGAGGCTATTTCTGAATGTCTAGCAATGAAAACCTTGTGAATAACAGTGGAAGCTGTAGGGTAAGTACTAGACTGCTAACCACAAGGTTGGTGGTTCAAACCCACCAGCTGCTCCTCAAACTTTATATAAGGTCGCTATGAGTTAGAACTAAGGAGCTCTAGTAGCGTAGTGGTTACGAATCAGGCTGCGAACCTTAAGGTCAGCAGTTCAAAACTACCAGCTGTTCCACAGAAGAAAGATGAGGTGAGGTGTTCTGCTCCCGTAAAGATTTACAGCCTCGGAAACCCTATACAGGGTCACTATGAGTCGGAACCGACTCCACAGCACTTAACAACAACAATGAGTTAGAACTAACTTGACAACAATTAACAACTGTCAGATAGTACCAGAATACACTTTGTAGAAGAAAATTATTTAAAAATAAGAATTCCAAAAAACAGAGCAAAATTTCCTATTGAATTTTTAAAAGCCTTATTTTTCCTGATAAGCGATACAAGATAGAAACATCAAAAGAAAATGTTTTGTTGATGTTTAGTAGAATGACCAAGGCTGAGAAGAAACAATTTATGTGGATTCCCTTGGTCCAGAGAAGTCCTGGTGTGGCACTGTGGGTTAATGTGCTGGACTGCAAAAGTTAATTTGAACCACAAGGTCGGTGGTTCAAGCTCACCAGCTGCTCCTCGGAAACCCTATGCAGGGTCACTGTGGGTCAGAACAGATTCAGTGGCACTTAACTACAACAACAACTCTTGGTCCGGAAGGAAGCTTATCAGTCTGTTGATTAGCATGCTTGGTTACTCACTGAAAAGTTGGAGGGTTAAGCCCACCTAGAAGAACCTCATAAGAAAGACCTGTTTATATAAAGGTTTTGTAGCAAAAGGGGGAGTAGTTAATCTTACAGTTCAGGACCAGAGGACCCTAGGACCATCAAGGGAGAAGAGGATGAATGGAATGTGGGACCCTATCCAGAAAAGCAGCGACACCAGAGATGGAGGCAGAGATGAGAACTCTAGACTCATGGAAAGAGAAAGACTGTGCTAGCAGCCAGGAGGCAGGCTTGCAGAATATGCCCTTTGGTTGTTTAAATGATTATATATATTCCTCAGTGTTTTTGTGTACATTCCCCCCCAAAAAACAGAGGGACTAGAAGTAAATACTGTGTAATGATGCACGGAGGAGATGGTAATCATTGCAACGAAACGATGAGTGTAAAACTGATGTTCTCCCATGTAAACTATCACTCAATTCACAATAAAAACTTTAAATAATAAATAAACCTTTAATCTGCTTCTGAAAAATCAGCCATTGAAAATACTGTAGAGCACAGTTCTTTCTACTCTGATACACATGAAGTCTCCGTGAATTGGCATGGCCTCTTTGAAGGCAGCTATTGGTAGGCTGAAAGAGATGCACAGGTGCTGCTGTTTTCAGTACCAGGCTTTACCCTGTATGGTGAAATATGGAGGGTGGAAAATGACACTTAGAGAATCAAAGCATGAAAGTCTCTCAGCATTGACAAGGAACAAACTAGTACAGATGGATGTAGGCAGTAGTGTTTGCACATTTTAACCTGACAGATTGCTGGTAAATCTTAATGAGATGCAATATGTAGAACATGCCTTTTCTTAATCCCAATGAGGAGGTTTGGGTCTAGTCTGGTCTCAAAGGTGGATGTACCTTTTTATTGCCCCAGTTTTCCCATCTGTATAAAGAAAAGGCTGGAGTAAATAACCTTAGAGCTCCTTCAGCTGTCAATGCTGTCATTTTAAGCATACAAATTCAGATGTTACCGATAATACTCACTCTATTTTTGTATAAATCAAAAATCTGAAGAAACAAAACTTTAGGACAAACACCATACACTGTAGAAAAATTTAGCTGTATTATTTTGAGCATAGAATGTCATTAATAAACCCTTTAAAAAATTTTTTTTTGGTGAATTGATGGAAGGTTTACAGAGCAAATCATCAGTTTTATATTTAAAAAAATCATATAGTTTGTTCATTACAATGATTGCAATCCCTTCCATGTACCAAAAGTAAACATTATTTAACTTTATTCACTTTTACTATTGCAATACTTTCTGTATCTTCACTACTTTTATCTTTCCTCTGCTATCCTCCCTCTTGTATATTGCCTGTCCTGTTGACATGTGTCTGCCCTAGCCCGTGAATAATTTTCCTGCTCCTGTAACCATCATAGGTTGCTTCTTTTATTAAGAAAACCTTTTCTTAACTTTTTACAACAATGGCCTCATACAATATTTGCCCTTTTGTGATTGACTTCTTTCAGTCACCATAATGTCCTCCAGGTTTATCCATATTGTGAGGTGTTTCGTCATTATTCTTCAACATTGTGTAGTATTCTATGTATCAAAGGTTGTTTTTAACCAGTATTCTATTGGGCATTTAGACTCTATCGTTTTGATGTGTCTTCTGTAGACAGTATATTAAAGGATCCTGTTTTCTTATCCATTCTGCTCTCTTCTGACTGGTACATTTAATTTATTTGCGTTCAGTGTAATTATCGATAGGTATGAATTGATTGCTGTCATTTTGCTGTGGGCTGTTTTTATTGTGGTGCTACTGAGTTCATTTTGTTTCTTGGTTGTCTTTCAATTTTCTTCATTTCTATTGTGTTGTTGTTGTTGTTATGTGCCGTGGAGTCGGTTCTGACTCATAGTGACCCTGTACAGGGTTTCCAAGGCTGTAATTCTTTATGAGAGCAGAAAGCCTCATCTTTCTCCCATGGAACAGCTGGTAGTTTCAAACTGCTGACCTTGTGACTTGTAGCCCAATTCGTAACCACTATGCTACCAGAGCTCTTTCTGTTGTTCACTGACTGTTTCTGATTCTCCTCCTTTTATTATTTTGATGTGCAGGTGCATCGATTTTATTTGAGGTTTCCCTATAATTTATTAATTGCTTTTCCCTGATTAAAATGATGTTTTATCTTGATATCTATCTACTTCTTTGCCATTTGAAAGTTCTATGTTGTAAATTGGTATCCTGGTTCCCTATTTTCAGATTTCTAGGTGTGTTTTACTTTAAGTATTTCTATATCTGGAATGGTGGTGTTGTCATGTATGGTAATCTCAGGTTGTTGTTTGCTGTTGTTGGTTCCCAGTCCAAAGAACACCCTATTAGCATTTTTTGTAAAGTTGGTTTGGTCATTATAAATTCCATTAATTCGTGTTTATCACAAAATGTCCTAATTTTGCCATCATATTTGAGGGAAAGCTTTGCTGGACATATGACTCTTGGTTGGCAAGTTTTTTTCTTTCAGAGTTTTGTATATGTCATCCCACTGCCTTCTTGCCTGCATGATTTCTGCTGAGAAATCAGAGCTGGATTTGGCTGATGTTGTCTTCTGTCTTGTTGATCAGGTAGTGTAGAAGCTGGTATTAGCTTTGGCCCAGTGGATGGAGCAGCAGAAGGTACTGTTATGACTGGATTGTATGGGCATGGTTATTGTCTCCTTTCCTGTCAACTGTGTCAATCTGCTCTGCCAGGCTACCTTCTATTGCCAAAGCTGTTCACAAGATGGTTGTACTATGTGTGGCAGGCTGTTCACCAATCAGTAACTCTCTCGCCATCCCTGCTCAGCTTCTCCTCCCAGCAAGCATTCAGTCCACTTCTCTAACATTTTCTCTGAAGTTCAGGTTTTTCGTCAGTGTCTATTTTATTTGGTCTCTCGTATTTTTGTTGTAGAGTGTCTGTGTAGTGCATCTGCCAAACTGCCATCTTACTGGAAATCCAATACTTATTGTTTTTATCTCACATTTATATCATCTATATATTTTTTAACTTCTTAAATATTTATAGGTATGCATGTGACATTTTATGTTAAATCTATTATAAATGTTGATCCAGAAAGTATAGTTGGGATTAACTATAATATATAACAGGAGTGCATTGGCTCCATAGATAAAGCACTAGACTGAACTGTGAATCATAATGTTTGCAGTTCAAGCCCCCCAGCTGCTCCACAGGAGAAAGATGAGGCTTTCTGCTCCTGCAAAGATTTAAAGCCTCAGAAATCTTATATCTATACAGGGTCACTATGAGTTGTAATTGACTACATGGCACTTAACAACACAGCATCATATATAACAAATGGAAAGATTTGGGGTTAAAATTTAGTAATTTTTGCTGGCTTCTGAATTATAAAATAAAATGACAAAGATATAGGGCTTCTCGATTCTTGGATATAACTCAAGAATTGGATAAACAAACAGGAAGGAGCCTACTATATTATTTAACAGCTCTATGGAAAACCAGTAAATGCACAAGTTTTGTTTACTTACTGAAATCTTTGCAATTTGAAAATGCTGTAGAAATCTGGAACTGTGTAGAATGACTTGCCTCATCCTCCATAAAGATTAGTTTGCCTTCTATGACTTAGCATAATTTCTGGAATCATAGCTGCCCATATGTATTGATTTAGCAAAGAACAGTTGTTTCATTTAACTTGGATGATTTTGTTTTAAAATAGCCAGTGCTTTTGATTCAAAATGAGAACTCTAATAAATTATTATGCCCATGATAAGTAAATCAACTAGAGAAATGTGAACCAAAGGTTATAATAAATTATAATTATTAGAGGAAAGGAAAGATCTTCAGATAGAGACTTAAGAAGATCGTATATGCTGTGTCAGACTGTCCATGTGGTCATTGGTTGAAAGCAGGGGTTAAAGGATTACTCAATAATCCAGGCATGCATGGGCTTACTTGTGCTTACAATGTATTATGTAGATCATACCATGCTTACTGTAGGAGAAAGATGAGGCTTTTCTGCTCCCACGAAGATTTACACCCTTGGAAGTCCTATACAGGGTCTTTGTGAATCAGAACTGACTCAGTGGTGTTTAACAACATCAGCAGCCTTGCTTACTGGATACACCATCCTGGACAGAGATTTTAAATTGGAAAAGAGGCTTTGGTTCTGTAGGAAAGTGCTGTGAGGTTGGAAGAGAGACAGATGCCAGACATACCTAGAAGCAGAATTTTTGATGTGGTAAACAAAACAAAAATGTGAAATTGTTTCCTATAGGTTGGTAAGTGAGCGTAAGTAAACCCATGTTTACTGTACTTACTGAGTAATTTAAAGCTGGATAAAGGTGTACCAGTCTTTGTGAGACGTTCAAGAAGTGTGTTAGCAATCATAGTTAATCTTTGGCAAAGTGACGCACATTTTAAAGTTGCGATTTAGATGTTGAAATTGTCTCCCAAATCTCAGCTTCTTTGTTTTTGCTTTCAGAAGTGAATTAGGCTAACTTCCACTGCAAAAATTTTATTTCCAAGTATGAATAAGCAGAAGTCCTTGAATAAACTCCCCCTCACACACACGTTTTAAACAAGCTTCCTATTTATAATTAGCATGACCAAACTAAATTTTACATATTCAAGTATATTGAGGCAAGTGGCTGATTGAAGTGCTTTTCAAAAATTTATTTGGCTCTGTAGTAGACCTATGTGAAAGAATGTTTCTTCCCTGTTTGGTAGTTATTGAACAGAAAATGGAATTTAAAAGGTCTGCTCAGCTGGACAACTTTAGACCTTTCAATTTCATTTTAAGTTACTGTTCTGCACCTGTGGGATTTTTGAAAGTGTGTCAGTATTAATTATACCCCCTTTAAACTTTTTAATTAGTTCAATTCAAGAAGACAGAAGGGCTTGATAGCTTATTTTGTGTGGAGCATTTCTGTCACTGACTACATGAAAGTAGTTACACCTTTTGAAGTTTGCTTTCGTTGCAGGCTTTGGGTTACCGGGGAGACCAACTTACCTATGCTTCCGCTCACTTTGAAGTTCTCAGTGTTGTCAGCTTTTCTACTTGCATCGTGTTACGTTGTCACTTTGTTTTTTACTTCTTGTAGGCTTTAATCACTCTCCATAAAGAAGAGTTTAATAGCAGAAGACTGAACAATATGTGGTCTATGGAACAAAATCCTAACATTGAAACCTCTTCATTCTAAAACATGAGCATATTTCCATCTTAGTTTTAGCTGCCATCCTACGTTTTTGGTGAAGGATCAGGCTGTGGACATACTGTTAAGGCCTTGAGGTCTAATATCATAGCCTGATAACAAATTATGACAACACCTAGGCTTAGAGTCTGAAGCAAGGACTCCTTAGAGCAGTAATGGGAATGGGCAGTTAAAGTTGAGTCAGGTAATAACGAGTTCTAGGTATAAGCTAAGTTTCTCCCCTTCACTTGTTTGTTACAAACTAAATCTGCATGCATCTTGTGTCACGTCACCTTATTTGGCCTCCTGATTCGGATCCTGGGATTGTTGCTAAGTTTCATATGCATCTGATTTGCTATATTCTGAGAAGGAGGTTGATTTCCATATCCATGGGTCTCTGGCCTGATGAGATTTTGACCAGCACCTATAATTGTCCAGACTCGAGCAGTCGATGGAAGTGGCTTTGTGGTGGTGGGTTTGTTGGTGGTGACTTTGAGCTGCAGTCCTCAAGGTAAAGGAAAATGTTCACTTTATAAGAAAATAACTGATAGTTTTATTTTCCTTTTCTTTGTAGCTATAATACTCTGCCAAGCAGAAGGACCCTGAAAAACTCAAGATTAGTGAGTAAAAAAGATGATGTACATGTGTGTATCATGTGTTTACGGGCCATCATGAATTATCAGGTATGTTTGTTGTTCTAGGCCTTTGAAAAGTTCTGAATTAACTGTAATGAGATCTTGTGCCCTTTGGTTTGAAGTAGATACCAAGATTTAATGAGATACTATTGTTAAAGGTCGTTTGGTTTATTTGAATGCTCAAGATTCAATTCATTTCCAGTGATTTGAATCTACAGGCAGGTCCAGGTGGTGACTTAGGTAGTCAGAGTTCAGACCCTGTATAAGGTGCTTGAATTGAATTTAGGAATGGAAAGATGTGTTTATTCATTTCAACCTGTGAATACATTTTAAATAACTACTGTGTGTGCAACCTGTTCTAAACACAGGGAATACAGCATTAAACAAATACGTGCTCCCAAGAACTTTCTGTCTTGTGAGGGAAGACCGATAAAAAACATATAAATTGATTATATATATATATAGGTTCCAGATGATGATGATGTTACTGAAACCTAACACTTAAATAGTGCTTTCATCAGGTCTGATGCTTTTAAGCCTATTAATGTGTTTAAACCTCATAACAGCTCTGTGATATTGGTAATATTACTTTCACCATCTTACTAATGAGGAAACTAAGACACAGAGAAGTTTACCAGTAGCTACTAAGTGGTGGGGTCAAGATTTGAACCCAGAAAATCTGGCTCCATGGAACCATTTCTAAGTACCGTAGAAAAAGGAATCAGGAATAATAAGTGCTGAAAATGTGTGTGTAGTTTAAATAAGGTAACCCTGAAAAGTATCACTGAGAATAGGCATTTAGTAGCAACCTAAATGAGTGTCTTCATTTAACATACTCAGCTGGTAACTGAAAGGTTGGAGGTCTCAGTCCATTCAAAGCTGCCTCAGAAGAAAAAGTAGAGATCTACTTCTGAAATATCAGCCACTGAAAGCCCAGTGGAACACAGTTCTACTCTAACACCCATAGGATTGCTATGAATTGGAATCAGTTTAATAAAAACTGAGGTGTAAAAAATTATTTTAGATAAGTCAAATTTTTATGCTAATGTTACTGAATCAACAGGAAAAAACTAATGATGGGAGTTGGGGAGAATTGGTGGAGCATGCTGTCTTTGCTCTAGGGACTCCTGGTGTGGTGCTGTAGGATAAGCACTGGAATATGAACCGCAAAGTTGGCAGTTCAAACCCCCCAGCCACTCCTCGGAAACACTATACAGGGTAGCTATAAGTCAGAACTGACTCAGTGGTACTTAACAACTACAACAAGTTCTAGACTATGTGAAAAAGAGCAATTGAATCAGTTACTCCAATGGAGGTACTGGCCTTGGATTGGTGCACAGGACAGTGCATTTTAGGGAGAGATGAGGAGGTGAGCCATAAATCTATGTAGGAGAGTTGATGTGGTGGTTGAGAGATTTTGAGAGTTTTTTTGGGTTTTTTTCCTTGATTGCTTTTATTTTCTTAGTATAAGAGAAATAAGGTCAGGAGCTGAGAGTGAACTTAGGAAAGAAGGAATAATTTCTTGCAAGAATCAAGAACAATTCTTGAACCTGTTCTTGAGTTTCCTTGTGTGTTTAGAAGACTAAGGAAACATGCCTTCAAGCAAGGCGGGTTTTCCAGGTTCTGATCCTATTAGGCGATGCCCAGAGAAGGGCCCAGAGGTGGTGGTGGTGAACCCTGCTGCACAGTGGAGTCACCCTGGAAGCGTTAAAAAATAAAGTTGAAAAAATAAAGTTGACCTAAAGTGGATCCTGTTTTGTTTACTCTTCTGAGATGCTGCTAATGAGCAGCCAGGGTTGAGAATTGGTGGGCTTGATTGACCCTCTGGGGGTATCTTCATCATTTCAAGAAAGAGAAATAACATGTCGTTCTTTTTTTTTAATGGAAATATGGTTTGTATAATAGTACAATATACTTGATAATAGCATCATTCCTGAATTTTTTGATGGTGAATTATGTTCAAATACTGATGTGGAGACAGAAGGAATGTACTTATTGTATAAATTTCATTAGATAGAAAGTTCAGGTTTTGGTTTTTAATCAACATTGACAGTTTCCTAACTTGGTTCCTAATGCCTTGTTTTTTCTACATTAATTTCAGTATGGTTTCAACATGGTAATGTCTCATCCACATGCTGTCAATGAGATTGCACTAAGCTTAAACAATAAGAATCCCAGGTAAGCTTTTGCTTTGTAATGTGAAAGTCTTAATCATACTAGGAAAAACAGGAAGTTAGGTAACACCAGCCACTCCTTGGGTCGCTATGAGTCATAACTGGCTCGATGCCACTTAACAGGGAACCCTTAACAAGTCCAAATGGCACAGTGGGTAAAGACTTCACTGCTACCTGAAAGGCGATTGGTTCTAACCCACTACCTCCTCCAAAGCCATCTCCTGTTACATGGAAAGATGATGTGATAACCTTAGAAACCCTATGGGGCAGTTCTACTCAGAACTGATTAGTTGGCAATTGGTTTTAGTTAATACTTAATCAAGTTAGAGTTTAAAAACATTCAAGTGTGATTCTCTAAAATAAGATTGACTGTAGACTCTTTTGCTGTATAGGATTTTCCTTTCAGCCAAATGACATTCTCCTATGTGGCAGAGTTGAGCAACTTGTGGCAGCTTTGGCCCTTCACTGCTCTCCTCAAGTTCTCATCCCTTTCAAGGTCATGTTCCTAAGGTGATGGGGAGGATTAAATGCCAGGGTGCAAGAAGGCCAAGAAAGTCAACTGACTGAACGGCACTTAACAACAACAACAACAACATACCAGTTATTGCTGAATGCTACTGGAACCACCATCTTACAACCACTTCATTTACTTACCTTTGGTAGCTTTCAGTCCCAGACAAAAATCAACAATAACAAAAAAGAAGTGTACAGGCAGATTATCTTATATTTACTTTGCTACATAGGCCAGCACAATGTATTATTTGTATCACAGATTGTTTCCAGAAGCTTGTCTTCCTCAATTATTTTAGTTGTTCTAATGTGTTTTCCGTTCTGGTGAGGCATGTTTAATTCACTTTCATCAGATCACTCTGTATAGATGGAATATATGAAAACTTACTTCAGCTAACAAAAGTCTAATGGTTAATTTGGTCCTTTCTTATTCTAAATACATTGCAAAATCATAACATTTTGCAAAATGATGACTATTATGCCTAGTTTTACCTTATTAAAATTTTGAAACTTTGTGATTGCCTTCTTAATTTATGAGATACTTGTATTTTCCTGCTTTCCAGTATTCATTTTGTTTTAAATAAAACAGTCAGCATGTGGACTATTCTGAAAGTCTTTGTTTAGAGGTTGGCAATACCCTTTCTTACAGAAGAAAGAACGACTGAATGGTTTTATGATGGAGAAACAATGCTGTAATTGACATTATATATATTTGACAACAGAATCTGTCTCTGAGTTCTTCTTTCAAAAATACTGCAGATGGAGTTTTGTTTTCCGAGTCAGAGACAAAATTCTTAGAGTAGTGCAGTTGTAATCCTCCTGCTCCTTCCAGATCTCATGCATAGAAAGTCTAAGATGGACACTTGCATTGTCATGGAGATTTTTATGGTGCATCTGTAAATACACAGATTTGAAATGTGGGACATTCATTTTAGTCAGTTTTTAAGTTTTCAGGCTAATGTTATGCCTCTGGCTCTACAATTTTCAGAAAGTATCTATTTAAATGATTTGTTTTCTTGCATATTCCCAAGTTTTCTATTGTCTTTAGCTCATCAATAACTTTTTTTCCAACCATATTGTACTGAGTCATCTGACAGGAAAAATCTTTCCAGAATCTGTTTTCACTAGTGACTAATTTGTTATTTTGTGAGTGAAAAGCATTCCTTTCAAATTTGCTCTTACATCACATATTTAGAAATTAATAAAGGTTTGAAATGTGCTTTAATGTAACTATACCTTGTTGCTAGGTGCCATCGAGTATTCCAATTAGTAAAGGTTTTAAAAAATACTTGGCAAAGTATTATCATCTTATCCATCATGGAAGGAAGGGACAGCTGATTCATCCCAATATCATTTGCATTGATTTGTGTTTTTCTTTCTTTCTTGTTTTGACAGAACAAAGGCCCTTGTCTTAGAACTGTTGGCAGCTGTTTGTCTTGTCAGAGGCGGGCATGAAATAATTTTATCAGCATTTGATAACTTTAAGGAGGTAGGATACTTTATAGTTTTTAAAAAAATGCTCATCTTTGGAATCTTTGTACAGAATGATTCACCTTTTCATTTATTCTAGCTCCTGAAGGGCTATAATAATAAATTTTCTGAGACATGTTGAGAGAAAAAGAATGAATTGGTCTAAATATCTTAAATGCGTAGATTAAGCATTCTTTGGTATCTCGTTCCATTTTCTTTTGGAGAATTGGAAAAGCTGGTTTGAAAACAGATTTTGTTAAATATATGTGGTTTTCATAATACTAGATACTTGCTAGTCTACTGTGTAAATTTTTATGAATGCTTTTATCATTTGTTGATTTTCCCAGCTCATACTCATTATCACTGTTTTGCTGGATGCTATGAAAAGCCTATCAAGTAGAAATGCTGATAACTGATTTAGATTGTATAATCTTAATCAAGTGATTTTGTCACAGGTAAACAGTAAACCAGTGGAGACTAAATAACTGCAAAGTAATCAGTTATATGTATATTTCCCATGTATTCCTCCCTAAAGTATCATGGTATCATGACTGAAATACTAATTTTCCCTAATGATAATCTGCAATATTACATGACCATGAAAAATACCAGTTAACACCTCTAGTATGGACATAATGTCTTTTAGGTGGGCAGTTACAAAACTAGGCTTTGGAGAACTTTGAAGGTACTTAAAGTCCCAGGTTACAGAAGAACCACCCTCCACCAAGTTGTATTGTATCCTGGTAATTCTTCTGGTTTGTCCCAGATTCGATGAAACTTCAGCTCTTGAACTTCCAAACATAATCATCTTTTCTAAGATCCACTGGGGTAGAATCAACATTATACTTGTTGGGAACACTGGAGCTGAGCCAGGTCCATCTAGAAAATTATTTGGCTCTGTGAGAACATCTATGAGACAAGCATTCATCTCTCCATTTTATAGAAGAAACTGAAATTCAAATGCATTGTTTGCCTGTGGTCACATAGCTAAGTTGGTGGTAAAACCAGAGTCTGTGATTTGTTGTTTCCATCTCTGAAATCCCCCTGTCATGGATCCGTGGTAACATTTAGACTCAGTTGAGTGTGAATCTCCTGAAGAAAATACTGAATTAGAAAAGGCTCTCTGCACATTTAATTGGACTGCATTAATTGGACGCACTACCTCAGCTTCCATGTATACTAGAGAGTCCCCAAGAATTGTGTGCATGGACTCAGAAGCTTCCCAGATGTGAGCAGGGAAGTCAGCCCTCCTGACCCTTTATTTGCACTGCCTCCCATATTTGATAACTGCTTCAAGATCTTGCTGCTTGCCATTTTGTCAACCATGTTGTTGTTGTTGTTAAGTACCGTGGAGTCGGTTCCGACTCATAGTGACCCTGCACAAGGTTTCCAAGGTTGTAAATCATAATGGGAGCAGAACGCCTCGTCTTTCTTCCGAGGAACCGCTGGTAGTTTTGAACTGCCAACCTTCAGGTTAGCAGCCCAATCTTAACCACTACACTAACCAGAGCTCCTTATGTCAACCCTAGACAGAGCCAAATTTTGGCTTTCTATCTATGCAGGCCCAGTGATAGTGAAAAATACCCAGGTTCCAATAAAATGATGAAGAATAATAGTGCATCTTTAAATTCACATTGTGGTTTTCAAAACAGATATTTTACAGACAAGAACCTAAGAATGCATGTCTGGATGTTTTTATGTAACAGAAAAAAACTTACACACAAACCCATGCCATCGAGTCCATTTCCACTCATAGAGACCCTAAATAGGACAGGTAGAACTCCTCCTTAGGATTTCCGAGAGTAAATCTTTGCCGGAGCAGAAAGCTTCACCTGTTTCCCAAGTAGTAGCTGGTGGTTTGAACCACAGACCTTGCAGTTAGCAGCTCAGTGCTTAGCCCACAGTGCCACCAGGGCTCCCTACATGTAGCATATGCATATAGCATATACATTTTACATTTATAAATAAGGAGAACTATATTTGGGTGGATGGGTAGAATAGGAGAGAGAAACGTGTACAGATGATAGAACTCCCAAATCTTTGCAAAGGTAAGTCATGTTTGAAAATAATCACATGCCAAATTCTTTCTATACTAGAAGCACTTACTGTACAATTATCAAGGACCCTTGTTATAATATGAGGCTTTATCTGATTATATTAGGTCAAATTATGTCCTGGAAATATAATTGTATTGTTGTTGTTAAGTGCCATCGAGTCAGTTCTAACTCATAGCCACCCTGTGTAGGGTTTCCGAGGAGCAGCTGGTGGTTTGAACTGTTGACCTGTGGTTTATAGTCCAGTACTTACCATACAGCACCACACCAGGAGTCCATAATTGTATAGCATGTTGATTAAGTGCATTGTTCATGAGAGGAGTGTTAACTTTGTATTCTCTTAGAAATGTAGAGTGCCTTTGTCACCATTCTAGACACACAAGTATGAGCAGAATTGAGTTTTAACTATATGGTGGCTTAGCCATTTTTAGGGCCTAGTGTATGGTTAGCTGGGAAAAAAAAAAACTAATAATAAATCCAATGACTGTCTAATAGTAATGGGAACTGATTTGATTTTGAGACTGAATTTTGGAGCTTTAACTAAACCTTGCCTTATTTTGAGTGACAGTGGATGTTGTCTAGGTTCTGATTGTCCTTGGCACCTGTACTTGCATCTAAGAGAAATGATACCATGTAAGAGAAGGGCCACAGAGCTGGGTCTGTAAGTGCTCTCTGTTTGCATTGTGGTGTCCATGTAGAACAAGTAAAGAGATTATTTCTCCAAATAGCCATGTGAATAGGGACAAGGCAGGAGCACATCACCACAAAAAAACAAAACTTTGCTTGAGTTGATTTCAAGTCATGGGCACTCTATAGGATAGAGTAGAACTAGTCACTGAAATTTCCAAGACTATTCATATGTGTGGGAGCAGACTACATTATCTTTCTCCTTCAGAGCAGCTGGTGGCTTTGAACCACTGACCTTCCAGTTAGAAGCCCAAGATTTAACCCGTTGTACCACCAGGACTTCTTTCATTCCAATGGATCAAAAGAGCTCTAACCTGTTTATCATTCCAATCTTAGTGTGGGAAAGGATTATGTTTTAATTACTTTTGTTTAGAAAAATGTAATGCCATTCATAGCACAAAGTCTTTTTAAATTCCTCCCTCTTCTGTTTTTCCTACCGTCTTTACATGAATGGGTTTTTTCTTACACATCATAGTGACAGATGGACTCTTTAATCTCTTAAGCCAAAATGCCATTGGAATCTTCTGTCTTTAGGGAAGTTTGGGAGTTAACTATTCCTGATTAGGAAAAATTGTTAAGATTTGTGATGCTTGTGCAGATAGGGTTATAGTCAGTGAATATTACCTTTTGAGCCACCAGTGGTAGAGAGAGTACCAGATGAGATATGGAGATAACCAGAGAGTAAGACCAAAGAAATGTCTTTTCCCTCAAATACACTCTTATTAAAGAATTTTATCCCTTTTAGTAAATTGGGATTCTATCTATCTCCTTAAGAATGATGAAGGAATTATCCCTGTTTGTACTGGGGTGGGAAAAAAGAGAAGGCATTCAATATTAGACATCACTATCCAGTTTGACAAATATAGTAATAGGCTTTGATCATTGTCAGAGAACAGCTTTGAAACACTGCTGCAAAGCGGCACCAGAATGCTAAAAGGTAATTTAAAGACCATACATCTTAAGTGTATGAAACAAATTACAATTCTGTGTAATTTGACTACCACCAATTATGCTGTCCTGGGGGCTCTGTAGGATAAGCACTGAACTGCCAACCACAAGGTTGGCAGTTCAAACCCACCAGGCACTCCTTGAAAACCCTATACAGGATTGCTAGGAGTCAGAACTGATTCGATGGCACTTAAGAACAGCAATCAATTACACTGTAGGAAAAGCACTGAACTACTAATGGCAAAGTCGGCAGTTCAGGCCCACCAGCCACTCCTTGCAAGCGCTATACAGGGTCGATATGAGTTGGAAACCACTGGACGACACTTAACAAGAGCAACAATTGATTCAGTAGGAGCTGTGGTGGTGCAGTGGCTAAGCACTCAGCTTATGTTAGAACCTGTAATCTTCTTGGGAGAAAGATGACAGTCAGGAAACAGGGAATGATTCCAATTTAATAGTAGCTGATGGTGGAAAGAATACTAATTCAAGGCCTTGCTTGAGGCAGAGATGGGTGGTGCCTCAGCCTGATATTCCTGTTCTCAGTAAATACAATGGTGAATGAATATTAACTAAATAAATTCAGATGGTAAACTTTTACCAAGCATAGACTGTGACTTGTCTGAAAACGGGAATGTATTAAGGTGGATGAAGACAAAACATAGTTAACAAACACTGTGCTCCTTGAATTCTTTTGTCTTAAACAAATTTTCTTTTTTTAAGTTTTAAAATAAAGGATAACACATCTGGTTTTGGTGTTAAACTGTCTCTTCATGAAAATTTATGATCTTGAAATGAGGACCAGGGTGAGAACAAGTCATCTGTTTTTCCCTCTTAGCTAATTTAGCCATGTGGAAAGATGTACAACTATCTACCCAAAATTGATTTTTTTGTTTGTTATATGGCAATATGTATTTTTGAACATTAGGGGAAAAAATTGTTTGCAAGTAAAGGCCACTCTTTTTGTATTTATAGTCATTCTCAGACTTTTTGGCAAGAATCAGAAACTGACTCTGCCTTACAGAGGGAAGGGTTGATTGGAAGAGTGTTGAGCAGTGCACAGACTGGGCAGAGTGGCTGGGGAAGCAGTAGGGCATTTCTAAAGGTCCTGGCTGTGCTCTTGACACACAGCCACCCTGAACACTATTTGGGATCTGGTCATACTTTTTCTTCTTAAACAACCTGGTCCATAGCAAATCCTCTGGGTCATAAAAACATTCTCACTGGTGTTTAAGGACATCTGTAGTCTACAAGCCCCACTTTAAATTTGTAAGTAAAATATTTAATCCTTCTTTAAAATAACCTTGTAATCTTCAAGTAGACCTTACTATCCTCAACTTTTTCTTAGTCTTCACACAATATCTATCTATCTAATTTGATATATCAGAAATTGCCTTTCTTTAAAAAAAAAAAAATCTCCAAAAGTCTGGCAAAAAAATAGTTCCCATTTGAAATAAAAGAAAAGTATTTTGACTCCATAGACACTGTAATGCAACAACTTACTATGACACCAGTAATATAGCCCATTGAGGGCGTTGAGCCACCAGTTCCCCTGGCTACTTGGAGCTGCACCTGGAATTCATCAGGATGTCAGAATGAGTATAACTGTATTCGCATCGGCTTCCATAATGAGAGTATCTGGCTTTGACTAAAAAAAGTCTAAGTTTGATTTTTAAAACCTCAGTTCTCTCCAACTTTTGGCTTTCCAGTATAGATAGATGGAGCCTTGTGAAATGAGTTACTCAAGGCCACCATCTCTCTTATACACAATACTTTTCCAGTAGATTTTTTTCTTCTTTTTGCCTGTTGCTAGAAGGCATGCTAAGAAAGCTGATGTGGTTTAGCTACTGGGCATCTGAAATCACTCGTGCTACACATTATTAAGTTGATTTAAGAAAGCCTGTCAAGTTTTATTTACAGTGAACCAAATTGGGCAGGAAGGAGAACAGACATTTTGGTGTGCTTCCAACATCCCTCTGAGTTTAATCCCATCTAATATAATCTCTGGAACATTTGAGGGTATAAAACCATCCTAATGACAAGTGGTAACATTTTCAACATGGAGGGAAGGGTATATATTTTTTGTTTTTCTTTTAATGTCTCTCATTGATCTATAAGCAATGTGCCCTCTCACATTTCAAACTCTGGTAGCCGTAGTTCTGGAGTATATGCATTTTACCATGTCAGGCCAGAATTAGATTCATCTAATTTACCAAGACTCTTCTTTTTAATTAATCTGTTTTCCTAAGATCAAGAGCTAAGTCACAGTTTTATATAGTGTTAATACTACTCAGTTACTTTTTCCCCTACCTGTTACAGTTATTCCTTTGGCATGATTCATTACCTCCTTCTTTCTTTTATTATGCGTATGGATTCTTTGGATCAGAATATCAGACTGAGCATAGCAGGGATGAATTATCTCTGTTCCTTGGTGTCTGTGGCTTCATCAGGGGAAAAGATTTGATAGAGTAGGGGCAGAAATTTATCCGGAGGCTTCTTCACTGGAAAGATTCAAAGTATGGACTCAGCTGGGACCACCAACCATGCTATTGACTTCTCATAGCATGGCAGCTGGGCTCCAAGAAGGAGTATTCAGAGAGCAAGTCTTCAAAGAGTGGCAGAGTTTTCTCTAAGCGAATCTAAAGTCAAGCATTGTCACTTCTGCATTCTATTGGTTACAAATGAGTTGCTAAGGTGCTCTGGTAGCGTAGTGGTTACGAATCTGTCTGTGAACCGCAAGGTCAGCAGTTTGAAACTACCAGCAGTTCCGTGGGAAAAAGATGAGGCTTTCTGCTCCCATAAAGATTTACAACCGTGGAAACCCTGTGCAGGGTCGCTGTGAGTCGGAACTGACTCCACGGCACTTAACAACAAGGCCAACCCAAAAGGTAGGGCAAGGGAATTAGACTTAATTCTTGATGATGGTGGAATGTCAGGATTACAGTGCAGAAGAGCATGTGGGGATGGGAGATACTGTTGTATCCATCTCTGAAAAACTGTAAGTTGCCTCCTCAATAAATGTATGAGGACTACCAGTGTATCTGTTTTTCTCTCTTCTTTATTCAACCCAATGCTTCATTTGTTTTCAGGACTGGAAGCTGTATAAACTTTTTGATAGGCAATAAAAAGGATGGCTACCATTGCTTTCAAGCAGTGAACTAACAGTATTGCGAGAACCTTTCCAGAAGAGAAAGGAGCTATTTTCACAGAATGTCTAAGTCCCTTGTAATGAACTAATAATTATTTTATCATCACTGTCTTTGTTTTCTAGTAAGAAAGGGGAGCTTGATTGATACACTGGTGATCTTTAAAGAGTGAATCATCCTAATTTACTGAAAAATAATTCATGAATGTTTGAGTGCCCACTGTGTGTCAATAACACTGTGATAAAAACACTGGAAAGAAAATTAATAAGCCCTTATCCTTTAAACAAATCATCCTGGGCTGCTTGAGGAAAGAGATAAGTATTCTCACAATTATAATCCTGGGCTCTGTATAGTTAAATGCACAGAGGAGGAACTGCTAGCCAAGACTAGATGAGGAAACAGCAGATAGGCTGAGAGCTCCCAGGGAAGGTTTACAACGGGAAGGACTGTGTGAGCGGACTTTAGGATGAATAAGAGTTAACCAGGTGTGTTAGTTTCCTGTTGCTGTTACAACAAATTATCACAGACTTAGTGATTTTAAACAAAACAAGTGTGTTATAATTTGGAAGTCAGAAGTATCAATAAAATAGGTCAGCCTGCATTCCCTGACTCCTGGCTCTTTCCTCCAACTTCACAGGGAGCAACCTACGTCTGTCATAGTTCTCTCTGCTTCTGTGGTCATGCTGTCTTTTCCATTGTGGAATGATTTCCTCCTAGGAGGACCCTTGGTGAGCATATTGCTATTGTTAAGTGCCGTGAAGTGACTTTCTACTCATAGTGACCACGTATAGGGTTTCTGAGGAACGACTGATGGGTCTCAGCTGACCTTGTGGTTAGCAGCCCAGTGCGTACCCTAGAGTGCCACACCAGGACTAATCCAGAATGATCTTCATATCTCAAAATCCTTTGCTTCATTCAGATCTGCAGAGTCCCTTTTAAAATAACATATTCTTAGGCTCCAGGGATTAGGATTTGGACATTTTGGGGACAAGGGTGTGCTTTTATGGTTCAGGCTACCACACCAGATAAAGACAGCAAGGAAACCATTTCTTAAATACAAAGAAAATGTTGTATTACTACAGATTTGCGTCTCCACTACAGCCACTTGTTACTATTGAGTTGATTCTGCATCGTAATTACTCTATAAGACAGGTGGAACTGCCCAACAGATCTCCAAGGCTGTAATCTTTACAGGTAGGCAGAGCCCACCACCTGATCCAAGGGAGAAGGTCGGACTTTGCTCCTGCAAAAGATTTACAATGCTCTGAAATTCTCTTACAGGGTTGATAGGAGTTGGCACTGACTCAAAGGAGCTTAACAACAACAACCAACCATCTTTACAAAAGTGGACTGCCCCCTCTTCTTCCCTTAGAGTGGTTGGTGTGTTCGATCCACCGATCTTTTGGTTAACAGTTGAATGCCTAACCGCTTTGCCACCAGGGCCCCTAATAGCTTCAAAGAGTTTAATTTGTCTTGAATTTCCAGTTTTACAGGGGGCAGGGAGTGATAAGAGAAAAAAAATGGGATAGGACGTTATGGGCAGATCATTAAAGGCCTCATTGCTTATCCCAGAGTCCTCGTATTGCCATGTGGCTTACAAGGAACAAGGAACAGCTGTAAGAAATGTGTTCTCCAGTCCCATTTCAAGCATTGGCCGTTTAGATTGATTTCCTCTGCTAATAAAGAGATTGGTCTTTTGTTTTGCTCCAAAAGTCAGTTGGCATTAGGCTTAGCATGAGGTCACTTTGATGGAGCAGGGTGTGGTTGGGGTCTGCTATTTGTTTCAGAAATTTTGGCATTCATATTTCTCATTCCTTAGGCCTCTTTCCCCACTGATAGTCATCTGCTCCTTCAGCTGCTGTATTCATTCACTTCTAACAACCTTAAAGATTCTCCTTTGATGTGGGCCTGAGGGAGCTAAATAAAAAGAATACAGGAAGATACTGATGCTTAGGGACAGATTGGATTATCGCCTTATCTGGGGAGCATTTGTAGAGATGCTTTGCTTCTCAACCTGGCTTTAATTATATCCCTTCCCTCCCTCTACAAGCCTGAGTGAAATTTTATACAAAGAGCTCCACCCTCTACTTTATTCATAGCAGCTACCTTTTTTTTTTTCAATCATAGTATGATGCTTTCTTGTTATTTTTATTCCTATAAAAAGACCATTTCTAAAACCTGTGCCCTTTGCCAACTGTAAAACAGTTAGGATATGTTCCTTTGTTTCATAGTTTTGGAAAGTAGCGCTGTGACCCGAAAGAAAGCAAATGCGAGCTGTGTTTAACACCCCACGGAATCTGGTCCCTGAACATGGAGCTGTTACCTGAGAGAGGGACTCAACACTGAGAAGTTGCTATGGCTGTCAGATACATAGGATAGATGAAGCATTCTGCTGTGATAATTGGAATCAAAGTACTGTCACTTTGGCAACATCATCATCAGTGCTATAAATCATGAGAAATGGTGGGGTTTGGTCTGCGGTCAAGATTTAGTAGCCGTTCTGGCATTTATTTCTGCATAGAATGTTAAACATTATTTTAGTATTACCAGTTTCTTTTCCTCTGTGAAATAACAGGCTTCAGTCTTCCACACATCATTCCTTAAGTCTGTATCTTGAGACGTAGGTATACTTTAAGCAGCCTGGTAGCATGACGATTAAGTGGTGGACTGCTAACCAAAAGGTTGATGGTTTGAACCCACCCAGTGACTCCATAGGAGAAAGTGCTGGTGATCAGCTTCTGTAAAGATTACAGTCAAGAAAACCCTACTGGGCAGTTCAGCTCTCTCCAATGAGGTCACTGTGTGTCAGAGTGTACACAACGACACCCAGTAGAATACTTTGATGCTCTAAAGTTGTTCTAGCTGTTTTTTAAAGCAATTTTATATGTGAGCATTGTAGTTGTGAAATGCCGTTGGGTCAATTCTGATTTATAGCAACCCTATATAGGATTTCTGAGGAGCAGCTGGCGGATTTGAACTACTGACCTTGTGGTTTGCAGTCCAGTGCTTATCCTATAGTGCCACACACCAGGCATCTTAAGTAAACATGGGAAATTGTTTTTACATGTCAAAGGATTCTAGATCATAGGTACTTTTAGAAGTCAAATCCAGTGCTAAGCCCCAGGTACAAAACTGCTTTAATGAACTTATTAAATAAGCTTCCACCTGCAATATAGCCATAAAATAATTATGAAATGCTTAACCTAGACCTCAGAAAAAGCATAAGATAAATTGTGTGTGTGTACCATATATTCATATGCTATGTATAACGCATAGATATATTTATACATAATAATAACCCCTGAAGAGTCCTAGTGAAGCACTATAGGATAAGCACTGGACTGCAAGGTCGGTTCAAACTTCAAGGTCAGCCATTCAAACTCACCAACTGCTCCTTGGAAACCCTATACAGAGTCACTATGAGTCAGAACTGAGTTAAGGGCACTTTAACAGCAGCAACAAAGGGGAACAAATTAAAGGGTTTGACTTATTTTTTAAATATTCATTTTGGTTGCTATGTTTGGGAAGTAATAATGCATCACATAACTGTAGTGTTCTTATTATCTGGTGTCAGATTTTCCTCTTAATAGCATTTTGTAAGGCCACTTTCCTCTATTTTGAAGATGCTCAGTTATCTTTTGTGTGACATCTCTCCAAAATTAAAGACATGATCAATCATCTTTTCTTCAGAAGTAACAAAAAATTCAAATGTTTTGGGACCAACCATCTAGGGAACTGTGGAGTAAATATATTTCTTGAAAAAAAGCATTATTATAGCATCATGTGAGTTTAACAGCAAATAAAAGGCATGAATTCTGTCTCATAAATGTGTATATTGGTCTGGAAAAAGATAGAACTGATTTTAATAGTTACTTGCTTAAGTAAAGAGTAAAGTAATCCAAAACTTTAAGAATTGTGCTTATATTTGTAATTATATAATATGAAGTTTCATATGTCATTGACAATGAATATACTTACTGTATTTGACTCCCTCTTTGAATCAAGTTCAAATTTCATTTCAAGTTTCAGCACTTATTAAACATAAGCACGTTTTTATTTATATGGGGCCCATAGTCAAATCATCAGGATTTTGTTTGGTTTCTTTTAAACTATCAATCATCTTCAGAAAGAAAATATGAATACCATTCATGAATCTGTTCCATTACTTTCATGTCTGAATATGAGCCAGTATATTTGTTATATTTGCACACTTCTTGTGGCTGTAGGATCAGCAATAGGCTGCAAAGCACAAAGTCAGAAGTTCAAACCCACCAGCTGCTCCTCAGAAACCATATAGTGTCGCTATGAGTCAGAACTGACTCTATCGCACTTAACAACAACAATATAAATTAAAAGGTATATCCATATATAGAAGTAGTAAAGCTACCATTTATTGTTTGCTTGTGCCAAGAAGCTAGTATTTAGAGAACGAATGACAGAGTATTCATTATTCAAGGACTTTGCTGGATCATTGGTATTTCTTTTTCCAACATTTTAAAGAAACACCGTATCGTTTTCCACAGTGTCTGAAGGTTGCCTTTTCTCCATACCTTCACCAGCATTTGTTGCCCTCTGTTTCCTTGAATGTTGCTATTAATGCTGGATTAAGATGAGCTCTCATTATTCTTTTAATTTGCATCTCTCTTTGAGTCAGAATCAACTCAATGACAGTTGGGATGGCTAGTGATAGTGAACAATTGTTCATGTGTTAGTTGGTCACCCAATTTTCTTCTTTTGTGTCCTCTTCTCATTTTTCAGTTGGATTTTTTTTGTTGTTGTATTGACAATTTCTATAAATTTTAGAGCTAGTTGCTTGATCAATATGTCATTGCAAATTTTTTGTTCCCTCAGTCTGTAGTTTCTCTCTTTACTCTTTTGATGAAGTCTTCTCCTTTTTTCTTTTTTAAAACTTTTTGTTGTGAACTGAGTGAAGGTTTGCAGATATGATCATTAGTTGTACATTGAGCAAATCATACGCTTAGTTTCATCTCAATGATTGCTGTCCTTTCCATGTAACAAAGGTTTCCCCACTTCCTGTGGTTCTTAATTTCATTCTACCTTCCTTTCCATCCCTTCTCATCTTTGACTTAGGTAAATGTTACCCTTTTGATCTTCAATGATTGACTACTTGATGGTTAACAAAGCTTACTATGCTGTGGTTCCCCCTACCTACCTATCTACTCCTTGGTGGAAAATTGGGTCACAAGGGTGAGTTCCATTCCAGACCTGAAGAGTGGTTGAGGGCCATAGTCTCAGGTTTTTCCATTCTCTTTCAGACCAATAAGCCAGGTCTTATTCATAATTTGAAGTTTTGTTGCACAATTTCTCCCACTCTATCCAGGGCCTTCTAATGTGATCCCTTTCAGAGCAAGCAGTTGATAGGGATAACCAGGCACCATCTAGTTCTTATTGTCTCAGAGTCATGGTGATCAATGTTCACATGTTCCACTGATCCATTGGACTAGTTGACTTCAAGCATCTTCAAATTTTTATCACTCTTCTTCCCGCCACACATGGAGAGACCAGTAGTTGCACCTTGTTGTTGTTAGGTGCCATCGAGTCAGTACCGACTCACAGTGTGACCTTATGCACAACAGAATGAAACACTGCCCGATCCTGGGCCAACCTCACTACTGTTGTAGATCATCAGTTTTACATTCAACAAATCATGGACCTTGTTTCCCTACAATTTTTATAATCCCCTCGATATACCATCAGTTAACAATATTTCTTTCTATTCATTTTAGCTTAAAAAAAACAACAAAAAAACATGAAAAAGCAACAAAGCACTCAGGCATATAAAATAATTTATACCACCAAGGGACACGTTCTGCTAGTCTGCCTCCTAGCTGCCATCTCTTAGTCCCTTTCTTCCCATGAATCTAGAGTCCTCAGCTGCTCCCCCTCTCCTTGTCCCATCTCTGCTGTCACTGCTTCTGTGGATAAGGTCCTACATTCTGCTTGTGCTCTTCTCCCTTGATGGTCCTAGGGTCCTTTGTTTCTGGACTGTAAGGTTGAACACTCCCCCGTTTTTGTCACAATACTTCTACCTTTACAATTTTAAGAGTTGCAATTAGTCATGATAACAGTTACTTACTATTTGATCATAAGAATCTTTTCCCCTTCTCTTTTGACCAGACTCATTTAGACAAGATGAAAACTATTCAGTGGGGACTCTTTCTTCCCCACACACTCTTAAACTAAACTCCCCCTTGAACCCTTGTAAGCCAGTCACTTTGTGCTTTTATCGCCCCCTCATTTTAAGTAGCCAATGTCTAAGTTGCCCATCCCTGTCTGCCCTGCATATAGAGAAGATAGCATTGAAACTTGATGTGTAGACTCCTTACCCTCTCTGTTAGTATTTAGAGTTACTACTTCCATGAGTATAGGTCAAGTTCATCAAATTGTAGCAATTTACCCTTGTTTCCTTTATCAAAAAAAAATTTTTTTCCTTGTTTTTATTCCTCTTGTCAAGTTTTGGTAGTGTAGTGGTTACGAATCGGGCTGCGAACCACAAGGTCAGCAGTTTGAAACTACCAGCTGTTCTGTTGGAGAAAAATGAGGCTTTCTTCTCCTATAAAGATTTACAGCCTCAGAAACCCTGTACAGGGTCACTATGAATCGGAGCCGACTCCACGGCACATACCAGTCAAGTTCTGATTATCAAACCATTGAGGCTAGGTCAAATGGGTACTATCTGCAACTTCGGGTGTTCTTCTACAACTCCTCTCACTTCATATCAGCTGGATGCTTCACTCTCAGCTCTAGCCCTCTGTGACTATGTCCTTGTCCATGGGCTTAGGTCTCACCACACTTTGGACCAACCAGCCCTTCCTCTTCTCTCTCTCATCTCCAGGTCAGCGGGAGTCTATGGAATGTTGCTGAACTCAGCCCATTTCTTCATTGCTGCCTTTCCCCCTCTTCCACTCACCAGTTGACCAACAAAGGCACCAGCAAGCTTACATGCCTGCTCATATTTTCCCTGTGAGTTTCAGTCTTAGAGGGGGGTTTGTCCTGAAGGAACTTGGTTGCTTGCCTTGATGGCTTCCCGGCAAACATCCTGTTTATTCTTATAGTAGCCAGTCATGCTACCATTTTTGTTTTGGGGTTTTCTCATGAGCTGTTTTTTTTTTTTTTTTTAATGTGAATTATATGATAGTTTACATGGGATAACTTTAGTTTTACATTCATTCCATCGTATATCATCTCACTGCCATGGTTCCAGTCCCCTCCATGCATCCTCAACCACCCAAAGGGTATATCCCAGAAACCTGCTCCCTACACTTCCCCGTCCTCCCCCCAGTTTTCGTCCCCACAGCCCTTTCCCTCTCTGGGTCCAAAGTCCCCAGTTGCTTCATCACTCCACATCATCATCTCTGTCTCTATCTCAGGCATCTCTGTGTCTCTGGGTAGGGTCCCGCTCTCGGCTCTTCTCCATTGATGGTCTCAGAGGCCTCCGCTCCTATTCTGAAGAATCTATCACTCCCTTCCTTGTTACAAAACTTCTACCTCATAATCCGTCCTGATAAGCATTATTCACTACAGTATCACGAGTTACCCATCTGTATCTCCTTTTCATCAGCTCCGCCCAGACAGATTGAATAGTACCTTCTGGAGATTCTGCCTTCTGCCATGCTCCCTAGCACCAGGTTCCCTCTTTCTCATGAGCTTTTCAATCCCTGTTGCTGCTCACCAAATTAGTATGTCGAACATTGTCTTTGTAGATAGTGTTGTGCCAGTTGGCCAGGATGTCCCCTGAGATTATGGTTCTGAACCTCCAGGCCCCACAACTCATTGATAAGATGTCTGATAATACCTAAAACGTGTTCATCATTTTGCCCTCTGTATGCTCCACCATATTCGTAGGTATGTTTGTAGAAAAGGTGAATACACATGTATAAATACCTTCTTTCAAACCCTTATATATTTGGTGGAATACTCCCAATCTCTCTCATATACCCATTCATCCTATGTATCTGTCCATGTATCTGCCCACAGAGCACTGTTGTTCCAGGGTTGGGTATATAACAGTACCCACTTTAATCCTTGCAAACCTTCCTGTTTTTCAGTTGTCTTCATCATTCTTCTGCCAACCTCCCTTTTCTTGGATATTCCCATCTCCTTCATCCAAATTAACACATGTCTATCCTCTAGCCAGTGAATTACTTACTTTCCCTTTCATCTTTTGGTGAAGTCTTTTGAAGCAGATAAATGTTTAATTTTTAGGAAGTCCCAGTTGTGTAGTTTGTCTCTGCTGTCTGTGAATTTTCAGATATGTTTGTGCATTTATACTATGCACTGTTGTTGTTAGGTGCTTTTGAGTCAGTTCCAACATCTAGGGACCCTTTATAGTGTGTCCAGGGAGCAGTTGTAGGTTTGAACTGCCAGCCATGTGGTTAGCAATCCAGTGCTTACTCTACACCACACTCCATATGCTATATATTTTATTGTTAAGTGCTGTTGAGTTGGTTCTCAGTCGTAGCAATCCTGTAGATTTTCTGAAGTTATAAATCTTTGAGGAAGCAGAAGCCTCAGCTTTCTCCCACAGAGTGGCTGGTGGACTCGAGCTGCTGACCTTGTTGTTCGCAGTCTAGTGCTTATTATACAGAGGCACCACGTTCCCTTATTGCCATGTATTAGGGCCCCTAAATGTCCTCCTAGTTTTTGTTGTTGTTGATCTTTATAGTTCTAGGTTTTACATTTAGGTCTGTGATCCATCTTGAGTTCATTTTTGTATATGGTGAGAGATACGGATCCTGTTTCATTTTTCTCCAATGGCTGTCTATAATTTTACCAACACCATTTGCTACATATGATGTGTTTCTACCCTTAGTTAAAGATGAATTGTCCATAAGTGCATGGATTTACTCTGATTTCTCAATTCTGTTCTACTGTGTCTTTCATTGTACCAATACAAAAACTGTTTTAACTGCTGTAGCTGCATAGGTTTTGTAACTGGGAACTGTGAGACCTCGTACTTTGTTCTTCCTTAGTAGTATTTTACGTATCCAGGGTCTCTTTCCTTTTCATATAATGTTGGTGTTTAGCTTTTCCATCTTAAGGACTATTTTTGTTTTACATATAATACAGTAGAGGGAAGAGATATTGGACTTTGGAACAAAGGTAGTTCAAGCAATACAGACTATGCCCTAGACCAAGCCAGTGACCCTGGCAACTGACATGAAGTCAAAAAACTGAAGAAATGTTAACAAAAGGTAGGATAGAACCACTGAACATGACAGACAGACATCAGGGGAGAATAAGAATCTACTCAAGTTGTTGTTAATAAGTGCCATTGAGTTGGTTCTGACTTATAACATCCCTTATAGGGTTTCCGAGGAGCGGCTGGTGATCTTGAACCGTTGACCTTGCAGTTCAAACTGACTTTGCAGTCCAGCACATTAACCCACAGTACCACACCAGGACAAGTAATACAAGTTCAATTAGGAAGAAAGTCACTTAAGCGTAATGAACAAATATGATCCGGGTTTTGTGTTTTTTTTTTCACTTCAAAGAACCTGAACTTTGTTTTCATTAAATTCATATTTTAGTGATGGTAAAATATCTAAGGTCAGATTCTTAGTTCTAAACTTACGATAATGAATGAGGACAGGCTTAAACAGCAGGGTCTGGAGCATATGCTTGTGTTTGTTGTTGTTGTTATGTGCCATGGAGTCGGTTCCGACTCATAGTGACCCTGTACAGGGTTTCCAAGGCTGTAAATCTTTACGGGAGCAGAAAGCCTCATCTTTCTCCCGCGGAGCAGCTAGTAGTTTCGAACTGCTGACCTTGCGGTTCACAGCCTGATTTGTACCCACTATGCTACCAGAGCTCCTTGTTGTATGTGTGTAAATACACATGTGAAATCCAGAGGGAGAAGGGGGATGTTAACTGAAAATATGAACTCCATAGGAACATCAGTGTTGAAGGAGAAGAGTAAGGAATCAGGTTGCTAGTATGCTGCAAGGACTCAGAAGAGACCAGCGATGACAGCCCAAACAGATACAGAAGAGAATTCGAGGATAACCGGGGGCTCTGGTATCATGTAGTACAAGTTTCTGCTCTAGATGCGGTTACTCAGATGGTCTTCTCATTCTTCAGTTTTATGATTCTTATATAGGTTTCATATTTCCATGCTTACTTATGTATGTAATATAAGGGGGTTTCAAAAAATTCATGGAAATATTCCATCTTCTCTTCCAGTTTCATTTGTCCATGAGCTTTTTAAATCCACCTCATCTGTATTTTACATCTATACTCCAATATTTCCATCTAATAAGAAAGGTCAAGTGCTTCTTTGCAGATCTTAAAGCAAGATACCTAGGTAATAAAATGGTAAGTGCCTTCAATAAAAAACAACCAACCAACCAAAAATTAACATGTCCAAGGCCAATTAGTAGGATTGTTGTTGTTGTTAAGTGCCATCGAATCAGTTCTGACTCATAACAACCCTGTATAGGGTTTCCAAGGGGAAGCTGATGGGTTTGAACTGCCGGCCCTCAGGTTCGCAGTCAGTGCTGATCCTACAGTGCCACACCAGGAGTCCTATTAGTAGCATAGCAGCAAGCTAAAAGTAAATCACTTGTGACTTTATATTAGATTGTCACTTCAGTTCCTTGTTCTCTTTTCTTACTGCCTGGGAACTGGCTGTATCAATCCCCTTAGCAGAGTCTCATTTAAAAAAAAAAAAAGGTGTCATAAGACCTCGCTGCCTCCCTAAACAGAAAGTAACCTGGAAGTGTCACTGAGTCCCACCTGTGTAAACAGCTCTGGTTTGTACAGTTTTTGAAAGCCTGAGCGCTCAAGTCATTCTTTAGGCTTATAATTTCCCAACTTGTCCATCATACCCCTGCCCTGCCCACTGTAGTTCAACAGCCATTCTTTATTCTTTTCACCTCAGTGGAGCATGTGTCTCCTGCTCAGCTCTTACGTTCTATAGATCAACCTGCCAAAGAAATATAGTCCTACTTAGTTTTCATTCAGAACAATTTACTGCAGCACACTCAGTAGAAGAAACTGGCTCAGCAGTTCCTGATGATCAGCCAGCAGCTCCTGTCAGTCAGCCCTCATCTTGAAGTCGGGCCCTCTGACAGAGTTTTCCTCCTCGGCTCTGCATCACTGGACAGTGGAAATGGCCCATCATAATCACATGAGCTGTAGGCTCTGTTTCGTTTTGGCAGTGTGGTTTTGACTGTGGAAAATCAGGACTCCTTCCCCACCAATGAATGTACCAGCAACACATGTGGTTTCCCAGATTTACTGGTACACCACTAAGAACAACACAGAATTTTCCATTTTGAAGTGTTTCCCAGGATTAGGTATACTAGTGTGACCTATGCCATCGATATAAAGGACTTTCATTAGTGCCTTAGTAAAAGAAGATCATTTTTGTTGTTATTGTTTGCTGCTACAGTGCCAGAGATGCCAGGGCCCATTTATAAAGAGTTCAGTGCTTACTAGTCTAGGTTTGTGCCACTGCTTTGATTTGTGCTAAGGTGCCAGTAGTTTTACCCACCATTGCTTTGACACCATCAGTGCCAATGTCAACTTTCTGAAAAAGATAGCATCTTAATATTATTATAAAAGTAAGCTTAGACTTCACAGTTCCTATCAACAAGCCTGGGAGACCCTTGGCATTTGAGGACTATACTTTTAGACCTGCTGCTTAAATTCATCATCTACTGTTTTTGGGCTGGATGCAAGTAGTTACAGTTAGCTCAGAGCAAGATACTCTTGATTAAGAACCCAAAGAATAGTTGGGGTAAGCTTGGGGAAGAATCTAGAAGAAAGGAAAAAGTGATTATGAACTGAGTGCTATGAGGGAGCAGTGGACAAACTTCTGGTGTTTGTCTACTATAGGCCTGAGGTCTTTGTTCCATTAAGCAAAGAAACCTTTGTCTTTCCAAGCTCTGAATTCATAGTTCACCTTTGTTTGGTTTAATTTGATATGTTTCTAGCATGCAGAGAGGATAGGTTGACTTGTACCTCCTGCTCAGTTTCCAAGGTCTTATGGTAAAACCACTGTAGGCTTGAAGCTGCTCCAAACCTTTGCTGTTAACTGTGGTTTTGAAAAACCTGCAATTAACCACTGGATATGTATCATGGTTTTACTGGAATTATTTATGTATGTTCAAAGAGAGTGTTGGGTTAGTCCCTCTTTTATTTTTAGGAAGTCTGACTAATAGTCTTCCCAGAGATGACTGAGACCTTTGTCATTTAGGACTCAAGTCACTACTTAAATTCTAATCTCCTTTGTCAAACAAGAAGGTATTTTGGTCTCCTATTAGGAGTGGGAAGGAGTCCTGGTTGTTCTATGGTTTAGGCATTGGGCTGCTAGCTGCAAGGTTGATAGTTCAAACCCACAAGCCACTCTGCAGTAGAAAGATCAGGCTGTCTGCTCCTGTAAAGACTTACAGTCTCAGAAACCATATATATAGTTGATATGAGTTGAAATCAACTTGATGGCAGTGGGTTTGGGTTTTATTATTTTTTGGTTTGATAAGAATGAAAGTCTTGAACGAATTTGTATTTGTCTTTCCTGGTGATCAGAAGATGTGAGTCTTACATTGAAGCAGGAGAGATTCAAGTAGAAATTAGAAGCATTTCTGCAAGATATCACTTATGAGATATTGTCGTTTTCAGCAGAGGTTGTGGAGTCTTTTTTCTAGAATTTAATAAAGTCCATCTCTTTTGGGGGTAAAAACAGTACATTTCTCGTTTAAGGTGTGGTATGTACAGTAATAGCAGCAGCAGTGAGCTTAAACGTAGAGTGATTATGAGGTTGGCACAGCCCCAGGCAGAGTTTCGTTTTGTTGTGTATAAAGTCACTATGAGTCGATACTGACTCAGTGCCACCTAGCAACAGCAATGTTCATGAATAGTCTATGATGGCTTTAGTAGCCCTTTACTTCTACGTCAGGATTCTTTATTCAGTGTAGCAAAAGCGATGCATTGAAAGTAAAACCGTCATCTGGGTGCTATGTCTGCTTGATGCCAAACATTTGGATATTTGTAAACATCTGGAAAAGTGACATGAGGGTGTTGAGCATTATGCGAGTGAAATATCTTGCCCATCAGGTGACTACTAGTCCAAGACTGATCTGAATGTCTTAATTCATTTCTGAGGAAGGAAGGCTTAATAGATGTGTAAAATACATTCAGTTGTTTTACATTCACTAGTTTTTATCTTAGTAGAGTGAGATAAGCTTGTTTAGTTTCAGAGTACTTCTTTTAGACTTCCATCACTGCCTTTAAATCCCACGGAGGCATGGGAAACAGCAGTGGTCTGCTCTTGTCATGGCGGCCACTGAGTGTCTATGTACGAAATGTCTAGCTGCCTTGGAAAAAAATGGAACAACCCTAGAACACCCCAAAAAAGTGTTTTTTTATGGGTCATTATGACATAATTAAGGATCCCTGGTGTCATAGTGGTTAAGTGCTTGCCTATTAACTGAAAGGTCAGCCATGACCATTGGAACTCACCAAGAGAAAATTATATCTGTCTACATCCATAAAGATTTACAGCCTAGGAAACCCGATGGGGTAGTTCTGCTCTGCCCTATAGTATCACGGTGAGTTGGAATTAACTCAAGGTGATCTGTTTGGTGTTGGTTATGGTCCCAGCAACCTTCAGATGGCCCATATTCTCAATAGAAGATAGTTAGTCTCTAGGACTAACTATGAAGTTAGCTGTTTACTTCATGAGACCCTGAAAAGAAAACAGAACTTTTGTTCTCTGGTAGGTCCCAAGAAGAATCATCCAATCAGTCATAATAGAGTGTGCTTCTAAATGGTGCATTCTTGCAGTGAGCCCTGCAGATCACAGAGGTGTACTGTGAGAAGACAGAAGGAAAGTATTGAGGCATAGGCACCAGGCCACAGGGCAAGAAGGAAATACTTAGGCAAGGGTCCTTTAATTTTTATATAACTAAACCCAGAGCATATTTTATAACCATCACAAAAGTGTCAAGTCCCATTCTGGCTGCAGACTTTGTGTAGTACCCTGGGAAATGCTGCCAAGCAGGGGAAGCCAAAGGCTGTCAGCAACATTGAAGGCTTATGGAGAGGTGGCTGGAAGGCAGGGAGTCTGTTGTTCATTTCAACATCTGCTAGCAGACAATGCACTTTATTACAGGCTTTTGTAAAACCATCTTCTCTTGGCTATTAGCCTTTAGCAAAATCATCCCCTAACCTCTGTCCACCCTTAGAGACATTTTAACCCTAGCCTCTTTTGCATCAAGGGCCCTGGCTTTATCCAGATGTTTGAGTACACAGTTGAATTGTTTTTTGGCAGGAGTTGTGCTTTTTACCTCAGTTCTTCTTTAAGTGAAAGTGTATCTTGCTCATCCTGGAAGTGGACCGTTTTCTCTGAGCAGGGCAGGGTTAACAGTTCCAGAACATGTATGAACTAGATGGTGGGAGATAGTGGTTTGGCAAGGAAGCGTGGTACCTAGGCCCTCTGTAGCCAAGTGTATAGCGATGAATTTGATGTGTGTAGAACTTCCACGCTAGGCAGTTTGGGAATATTATGTTATATCACCATGCTGTGATTTCAAATTTTAGAAAATCTAGTGAAATATTTGTTTAAGGCTTTGTTACAAAGGAATCCTTAATTTAAAAAAGAAAGAAATCCTCCTACTCAGGATAATAGGGCAGATCTGGATAAATGAGAATAGAAATCCCAAGAACCCTTCATTTTCCTTTGTTTACCTGTCTTTGCCAACCTTTGGGTCCCCTAAAGCTCTCCTCTGCAACCCTATGGTTCTTAAAGCAGAGCCTGAAAACCAAGGAGCCAACCTAAGATCTTCAAGTGAAAAGATATGAAAACTGAAGCCCAAGAAATTTCACAGAATGTCCCAGGCCACAGGTAGTGGCAGGCCATTATTTATAGCTAGGTTTTCTGGTCTTTGTGTAATACTCCATAGAGTTTCATTTCTGTCCTCACACTTCCTCACTTCCATCAGTGCTAGAGCTTAAAGGCTCCAAGAGAGGCTGATGGCAGGCAAGACCCATAGAAATGGGTGGCTTGTTGGCCGGACCAACAGATTGAATGAAGTCTGTGCTCCAGGGTTGGAGCCTCAGCATTTTCACTTTACACAGTGCTAATGGGTTTGGTCGGAACCGACTCGACGGCACTTAACAACAACAACAACAGTGGGTTTGGTGTATTCATGCATTCAACCCAACAAGATGGATTAGTACAGTGACTGCAACAGCAATTGTGAGGATGGCACAGGACCAGAAAGGACTTTGTTCTGTTGTCCATAGGTTTGCATTGAATCAGAACTGACTCAACAGCACCTAACCACAGCATTTCAAAGTATTACAGCATTACAGTAGCATATGCTTTCCCAGAGTCCTGGTGTGGTACTTTAGGATAAGCACTGGAATGCTAATCACAAGGTTGTCAGTTCAAACCCACCAGCTACTCCTCAGAAATCCTATACAGGATGACTGAGTTAGAACCGACTCTGTGGCACACACCACCACCACCAGCATATGTAGTTTTCCAAGGATCTTAGCTGGCTTCAACAATTAAGCCCTCAGCTGCTGAACAAAAGATTGGCAGTTCAAACCTACCCAGCAGCTCCATAAGAGGAAGACCTGACCATCTACTTCTATAATGATTACAGTCAAAAAACTCTATTTCTATTATTATATGTTTTGATGAAGTCCTTGAGAGCATCCCTACCAAGGCCAGTGTGTGAATTCTGAAAAGATATAATCAGTGTCTCATTTCTTTTATTCTCATCAATTTTCTAAAACAAGACCAATTTCAAAGAAGAGAAGAGGCTTGCTTCAGCCATGATGGTCCTGTTTTAATAGCACCTGGGGGTGGTCCAGATAGAAGCAATGTGAACTAAAATGACTTGCTTTAATGTAGGACACAACATTCACTAACCTTCCCAAACATAGCTTTCCAATCTCAACAGTGGCTCCTAGGAAACTCTATACAGGATTGCTATGTGTTGGAACTGACTCGACAGCACTTAACAACAAAATATGTAATATAGAAGCAAATGTGAATGTGGTTCACATGTTACCTTTCCCTTTGGCAGATCTGTAGCTGGGATGGGGGTGCATGCTCACGGATCTGTGTTGTCCCTGTAGAACAGTGTTACTTGAGATGGGCAGCAAGTCGTCTCAATCTTTACATGGAAGACATATCAGTGGAGCGGGGACTAGGTTCCCAGTTCTGACAGTAGATAAGGATGATGGTCATTCAGCTCATTCATTCAGCATTTTCCTGAGCAGGCCTTGACATGAATTTGGACTCATTCATGTAAATTCAGAGCAGCTGTGAATTGGAAGATAATTTAAATCCATTACTTGTGAAGAGTAAAGGTATTTCTCCATTGCATAGTACACATGTTTTCAACATGGATTTGTCTGTTGACAGAATGAGGATTTTCTAAAGAAAATTCAAGGCTTTAAAAATTTTCAGTCCTGTCTACTGGGCTGTTGTTGTTCTTAGGTGCTATCAAGTCAGTACCAACTTATAGCGACACTATGCATAACAGAGCGAAACACTACCTGGTCCTGAGACAACCTCACAATTGTTGCCACACTTGAGTTTACTAATGCTGCCACTTTGCCAATCCATCTCACTGGGAGGTCTCCCTCTTTTTCTCTGAATACTGGTCCCTCCTGACAATGTGTCTGAAATGTGAGATGAAGTTTGGCCATCCTGGCCTCCGAAGAGCACTCTGTCTGTACTTCTTCCAACACAGATCTTTTTTTTCTTTAGACAGCCCCTGGTACTTTCAATATTCTCCTCCAACACCGTAACTCACTTGCATCAATTCTTCTACGATCTTCCTTATTCACTGTCCAACTTTTGCATGCATATGAGATTATTGAAAATACCATGGCTTGAAGGGTCAGGTGTACCTTAGTCCTCAAGCTGACATCTTGTGTTCTTCAACACTTTAAAAATAAGGTCTTGTGCAGCAGATTTGCCTAATGCAATACGTCTTGTGGGCTAGTCCCATGTTTGGGGGATCTTTACCCAGCTTGATCTTGAGCCAGTAGTGCTTGTTCTAGATTTTATACCATCTCTTCTTGTTAACAATCTCTGATTAGTTTATGCTTTCCCCAACCACGCAAAGCCTTCCCCAGCCACACAAATTATTGCAATCACCATGAGTGGGAATTCACTTAGTGGTAACTGGGTTAAGCTACGCAGAGGCGATGGGCAATTCTTACTGTATTCCTATGGTGTATATAATAACAGTGTTTCTTCATTCTTGTTGCTAAATTGGATATTGAATGATTTGGAGCATTAATAATCTAGTCATCCAGTCGACAAACAATGGACAAAATGTTGAGGGTTTAACCAGTGAGTCTAGTTTAATTTTGTGTGAATCACTGGTTCCCAAATGGTAGTCCATTGACCATGTCTACCTTTTAAAACACAAATCTCTAGTTCCATCCATGGAGATTCTTGTTAAATATATCTTGATTTATAACCAGAGAACCTGTTGTTTTTAGAAGTTCCATGGGCATTTTAAAAAATTTTTATTGTGAATTATGTGATTGTTTACATGGGAGAACATTAAGTTTACATTCATACTATCGTTTTGTTGCCATGGTTACAGTCCCCTCCATGCATCATCAAACAACCAAAGGATATACCCCGCGAGCCTGCTCCTCAGTCGTCAGCACACAGCCCCTCTCATTCTCTTGGTCTAGAGTCCCCAGTCACTCCATCTCTCCACATTATCGTCTCTGCCTCCATCTCTGGCATCACTGTTTCTCTAGGTAGAGTCCCTCACTGCACACTTCTCCCTTGATGGTCCCAGGGACCTCCACTCCTGGACTGCAAAGTCAACCACTCCTCTCCTTTTACAACAAAACATCTACCTTCACAATTCCAATCTTCATAGTCAGTCCTGATAGTAATTATTCGCTATTGTACCACCAAAGTCCTATTCCCCCGCCTGTGAACCTGGGTGGAGACCTGGTTGGCCAGCAGTTTGGCAAGACCTGAGGACTCCTGGGCCCAGAGTCAATGACATAGCCACAGAGAACTAGAGTGGCGAATGAAGCATCCAGCTGATAAGATGAGACAGCATATGCGCAAGAACACCCACAAATAATGCCCAACTTGACCTGGCTTCAATGGCTGGATGATCAGAGCTCAACTAGAAGAAGAAAGAAGAGGAAAAAAATTAGAGATTTGTTACAATTTGATGAACTTGACCTACACCTATGGATACAGTAGCTCAAAAGAGGGAACAAATAATTACAGTGAGGATCATCCCCTCCTCCCCCCCTCGATACACAGGGTAAACAGGAATGGGCAACTTGGACATTGGCTACCCAAAATGGTGGGGCTACAAAGGCAAGAAATGACTGGCTTACAAGCTTTCAAGAGGGAGCCTAGATCCAGAGGGCATGGAGGAAGGTAGCATCTCCACTGAGTAGTATCCAGTCTTTTTGGGTGGGACTGATGAAAGGAGATAGGGATAGCACTCATGTGATACAATAGTGAATAATTACTATCAGGACTGACTGTGAGGGTTGGAAATGTAAAGGTAGACATTTTGTAGCAAAAGGAGGGGAGTGGTTGACTTTGCAGGCCAGTATTGGAGGCCCCTGGCACCATCGAGGGAGAAGAGCAGAGTGTGGGACCCTACTCAGAGAAACAGTGATGCAAGAGATAGAGACAGAGACAATGACATGGAGAGATGGAGCAGCTGGGAACTCTGGACCCAGAGAGGGAGAGGGACTGTATACTGACGACCAAGGGCCAGGCTTGCAGGGTGTACCCTTTTGTTGTTTGATGATGCATCGAGGGGATTGTAACCATGGCAGTGTAATGATATACAATAGGATGAATGTAAAACTAATGTTCTCCCATATCACATAATTCACATTAAAACCGTTAAAAAAAAAGGAGGAGTCCTATCCCCATCTCGTTTCATTAGCCCTGCCCATACAGATTGGACTTTACATTCTTCCTGCTCAGTGGAGATTCTACCCTCCTCCGCACCCTTTGGATCTAGGTTCCCTCTTGAAAGCTTGTAAGCCTGTCACTTCTTGTCTTTGTAGGCCCCCCATTTTGGGTAGCCAATGTCCAAGTTGCCCATCCCTGTCTACCCTGTGTATCAAAGGGGTGAGAATGATCCTCACTGTAAAGATGTGTTCCCTCTTTTGAGCTACTGCATCCACAGGTGTAGGTCAAGTTCATCAAATTGTATCAGATTCCTCTTTTTTCCCCTCCTCTTTCATCTAGCCAAGTTCTAATCCAGTCATTGAAGCCAGGTTAAGTGGGTATTATCTGCAAGTCTTGTACAAATCCCTCATTCTCCACTCTAGTCCTCTGTGGCTATGTCACTGTCTCTGGGCCCAGGAGTTCCCAGGTCTTGCCACACTGCTGGCCAACCAGGTCTCTACCTGGGGTCACAGGAGTCTATTGAATGTGGTCGGACTTAACTCACAGCTTCATTGCTGTTTTTCCCTTACTTCCCCTTATCAGTGACGAATGTGGTCACCAGTCAGATTGCATGTCTGCTCATGTATTCTCCATAAGTCTTAGTCTTGGAAGGAGGTTTGCTCTGAGGAGACCCAACCACTTGCCTTGATGTCTCCTGGGCTAGCAACTTGCTTGTTCTTGTAGTAGTCAGTTGGACTGCCGTTATTGTTTTGTCAGTCTTTCTTTCAAGAAATATCTTCTGTTTTTTCAGCCACTCCAGCCTGGTCTGCATGTCCTTTCAAGTGGAAATTTTCCACCTCAGAAAATCCTGGATGGGGTTCAGGATTCCACCTATGGTGTTATGTAATGCAAAGGATCCACAGGCAACCAACCTCCTTCACTGGGCAAGATGTAGCCCCATTTTAGACATTCCAATCAGTTATAGGCAGAAGATGGACTTATAAGCTTTCCATGGTTATATTTCTGGATATTCCTTTCTCTCCTCATCAAGTGTTTATTTTATAAGATTCAAAAGACAGCCAAGCATCTTAACATTATCTCTCCCCTTTTACCCATTCAAACCATGCTTCATTCCCTATACCCTACAGCCCTCTTGTTCCAAGGTTGTGCATACATTAGCCCATGCAAACCTGCCAAACTCTTCTCCCATCCACCTGGTCCTTCCATTCCCCTTCCCCTTCTTGTTTATTGCCCCCTCCCCAGCACCCAAACTATCCTGTGTCTGTTCCCTACCCTGTGCTCCACCTTTCCTTCCCTCCCCTTACCCCACCCTCCACATCTCAGTAAGGAGCAAAAAATCCGCCCCCCCCCTCCCCCATTTTAGTATGGGTTCTTTTTCTTAGTCTTTTACGATAGTGGCCCTATGCAGTATTTCTCCTTTTGTGACTAATTTCACTCAACATAATTTCCACAAGTTTCATCCATATTATGTGGTGGCTTACAGCTTCCTTGTTGTTCTTCAAAGTAGCATAATATTCCATTGTGTGTATGTACCACAGTTTGTTTATCTATTCTTCAGTTAATGGAGTGTTAAAACTTTTTATTGTGAATAAATGGAGATTTACAGACCGATCATCAGTTTTACAGTCAACAAACCATGCACTATGTTTCCTCTCAGTGATTGCCATCCCTTCCATGCAACAATAGTTATCCCGTTTCTTCTCTGTGATTCTTTTTTCCAGTTTATCCTTCTTCCCATTCCTTCTCAACTTTGCCCTTTGCCCTTTTAATATTGAATGATTGGCCATTTCATGGTGAGCATACTTTACTACTGCTGTTATCTCCTCTAGCTCTAAGTATCTACTGTTTGGCTGAAAATTGGACTATGAGGGTGAGTTCATTCCAAATCTGAAGGGTGGTCGAGGACCTTCGTCTCCGGTTCCTCCAGTCTCTTTCTGACCAACAAGCTCTGTCTTTTTAAAATTAATTTGAGTTTTATTCCATATTTTACCCCACTCTATCAAGGATCTTCTAATGTGATGCCTTTCAGAGTAACAGGTAGTGCTAGCTGAGCACCATCCAATTCTCTGGTCTCAGAGTCACTGGGACTGATGTTTACATGGTCCTCGGGTGCATTGGACTAATTGATTACAAGCATCTTCAAATTTTCCTCACTCCTCTTTCTTCCATACATGGAGAAAAACAATAGTTGCACTTTAGATGGCTGGTCATAAGCTTTTAAGATCTCAGTCGCTGCTCATCAAAGTTGGATGTTGAATACCACCTTTGTGGACTGTCATGCTAATTGACCATGAGGTCCCCTGAAACTATAATCATGAGCCCCCAGGCCCAGCAACTCATTGTCTTAAGTTGTTTAACTATCTTTTAAAATGGAATACATTTACCTGAACATTCTGGGCTGTGTGGGAGGGGACTGTTAGGATGGGAGTTGGTTTTGCCACTATGTCCTGACCTTCCATCAAACCAGAGCTGTTTTACCTGTCTAAAACTGCCTAGGTATCAGTTTCTCAGTCATCAGTTGAGGGCACCAAATTACCCAAGGCCTTTTCAGCTTGTAGGGTTTTGCCCTCCTAGAAGTTGTATTTATCATCACTTTCCACTAATAGTTGTTGCCTCTTTTAATTCAGTGAGTGCCTAGTGACTCAACAGACTTTAATCATGGGATGTGTCTTGGGTCTGTCCCTAGATCCAGGGAGGACCTCTCTTCTTTCTCCTTTTGCTAATGCCTCCTTCCCTAACAGATGGAGGTAACCATTCTCTTGGAAAACAAATTCTTATGTTGAGGTTTCTGATAAAGAACATTCATACGATAATTCTGATCTTTTCTAGTCATGACTTTTTAGTATTCACTGACTGGGCTAGGAACCCTGCCCCTTTGTTGGTGGTGTGGAGAGCTGGCCTGTATTGCCTCACCACTCCTCTCAGTGAGGCATTTTGTTTCCCGAAACCTGTGTTTTCTATCCCAGTAGGCCAATTGCTGTTCCGTCAACTCTTACTCTTAGCAGCTGTATGTGTGTCTGAGTAGAACCGTGCTCCATAGATTTTCAATGACAGGTCTCTCTTCCAAAGCATCTCTGGGTGGACTCATATCTCCAAACTTTCAGTTATAGCTGAGGACACTTACATTTTTAACCACGCAGATACTCCTGTATACTTTCTAGAACCCACCCACTGCCATTAAATCTACCTATGCAGCAGATTAAACCTTGGGTTGCTAACTGCAAGATTGGCAATTCAAACCTACCAGACACTCTGTGGGAGAAAAATGGGACTGTCTGCCCCTGTAAATATATACAACCTTGGAAACCCTATGGAGCAGTTATACTCTGTCCTATAGGGTGGCTATGATGATACTTTTAGGGGGTCCTTAAAGTGTCGGTGCTAAGAACTAACTAGGGCAGGAGTAGAAGACAGAATCTCCTTGAATTTGTGGTCTGTGTGGCCTTTATGAGACATCTAAGTGATCTCTAGTGCTTTACAATATACATAGTGTATCTGTCACACATATTCAACCTTGCTTACGGAATTAATGCTCACTGGGGTGCAGGACAGGGGACCAGGTATATGGTTACAAGGCTATATTTACAATCTTCCTTCTTGTGCCTCTTCCCCTTCCTTTTTTTTTTTTTTTTTTAATGTTTTATTGTGAATTGTGTGATAGTCTACATGGGAGAACATTAGGTTTACATTCATTCCATCATCTGTCATTTCATTGGCATAGTTACCATCCCATCCACACATCCTCACCCATCCAAAGGGTGTACCCTGTAAGCCTGCAGCCCCACCACCACAGTCCTCAGCCCCTTTCCATCTCCTGATCCCAAGTCTCCAGCCACACCATCTCTTTACGTCATCTTCTCTGCCTCCATCTCAGGCCCCACCACTTCTCTGGGTAGGATCCCGCTCTCTGCTCTTCTCCATTGATGGTCCCAGGGTCCTCCGCTCCTAGACTGAAAAGTTAATCGCTTCCCTCCTTGCTACAAAATGTCCACCTTTACATTTCCAACCCTCACAATCAGTCCTGATAACAATTATTCACCATTGCATCACAAGAGACCCATCTGTATTTCGTTTCATCAGCCCTTCCTGGACAGGCTGGACACTATTCACTGGAGACTCTACCTTCCTCCACACCCTTTGGTTCTAGATTCCCTCTTGAAAGCTTGTAAGCCAGTTACTTCTTGTCTTTGTATCCCTCCCCCCATTTTGGGTAGCCAACGTCCAAGTTGCCCATCCTTGTCTACCCTTTGTGTGGAGGGGGTGGGAATAGTTCTTGCAGCAGGGATTTGTTTCTTCTTTTGAGCTACTGCATTCATAGGTGTAGGTCCTGTTTATCAAATTGTATCAGATGATGCTTTTTTCCCTCTTCTTTCTTCTTCGGGTTGAGCTCAGTTTATCCAGTCGTTGAAGTCAGGTCAAATGGGTATCATCTGCAAGTGTGGGTGTTCCCCTTCCTTTTGACTGGACTTGTGCTCTGTTCCTTTACATATGTAATTTATTTTTATTTAAGCATGTCTAAATATTATGGCAGGAGCTCTGGTAGCGTAGTGGTTACAAATAAAGCTTCTAACCTCAGGGTAAGCATTTCGAAATTACCAGCTGTTACGCTGGAGAAAGATGAGGATTTCTGCTCCCATTAAGATTTGCAGCCTCGGAAACCCTGTACAGAGTTGCTATGAGTTGGAACCAATTCCACGCACATAACAACAACAACAAAATATTATGGCACTGTAGGATCAACACTGGACTGTGAACCACAAGGTTGTTAGTTCAAACCCACCAGCTTCTCCTCCTTATACAGGTTCCGTGATGAGTTGGAACTGACTCTATGGCACTTAACAACAACAAATTATAATATGGACCCAGGATAAACAAAGCACTGCTTAAGAAGAAGAAGAAAGTTGGAGGCCTCTCACTCCCTGATTTCAAAATTTACTACATAGCTACAGTGGTCAAAACAGCCTGGTACTGGTGTAATGAAAGATATATAGATCAAAGGAACAGAATTGAGAATCTAGAAATTAACCCATCCACATCCAGCCAACTGATCTTTGACAAAGGGCCAAAGTACATTGAGTGGGGAAGAAGTAGTCTCTTCAACAGATGGTGCTGGCAGAACTGGAAATTGATATGCAAAAAATTGAAACAAAACCTTTACCTCACACCATATACAGAGACCAACTCAGCATGGATTAAAGACCTAAATATGAATCCCAGATTTATAAAGGTTATTAATGAAAAAATAGGGACAATCTAAGGGTTCTAATCCTGGGCACACACAGACTACAAAACATTGTGAAAATTACACAAAAAGATCAAATAGATGATTGGTACGTTTTAAAAATTAGAAACTTATGTGCATCAAAGGATTTCACCAAAAGAGTAAAAAGGGAGCCCACAGAATGGGGGGAAATCTTTTGCAATGACTTATCAGACAAGGGACTAATTTCTTAAAATATATAGGAAACTACAACATCTCTACAAGAAAAAGACAAGTAACCCAATTAAAAACTGGACACAGGACATGAACAGACACTTCACCAAAGAAGACATTTGGGCAGCCAACAAATATATGAAGAAATGTTCACGATTACAAGTCATTAGAGAGATGCAAATCAAAACAACAATGAGATATCATCGCACACCAACAATAACAGCAAAGATCAAAAAAGTAAAGGACAGTAAATGCTATTGAGGATGTGGAGAGACTGAGACCCTCCTACATTGCTGGTGGGAATGCAAAATGGTCCAGCCACTCTGGAAAACAGTATGGTGCTTCCTCAAAAAGATGGAAATAGAAATACCATATGATCCAGCAATTCCTCCACTTGGTATATATTCACAAGAAATACGAGCCGTAACACAAGTAGATATATGCACACCAGTGTTCATAGCAGCACTATTCACAATAGCAAAAAGATGGAGACAGCCTAAGTGCCCATCAATAGAAGAATGGATAAACAAATTTTGATACATACACACAATGGAATATTATGCTACCTTGAAGAATAACAAGGAAGCTGCAAGTTGTGGTGCGTGCATAACATGGATGAACCTTGAGGACATTATGCTGAGTGAAATTAGGCACAAAAGGGCAAATATTGCATAAGACCATTATTGTAAAAGCTAAAGAAAAGATTGTTGTTGTTGTTATGTGCCATCGAGTTGGTTCCGACCCATAGCGACCCTGTATAGGGTTTCCGAGGGTGTAAATCTTTACGGGAGTAGAAAGCCTCATCTTTCTCCCGTGGAGCACCTGGTAGTTTCGAACCGCTGACCTTAAGGTTTGCAGCCCGATTCGTAACCACTACGCTACCAGAGCTCCTTAAAGAAAAGATACCCATACTAAAATGAAAAAACAAAAACAAAAAATTACTTTGCGGGGGAGGGGGTTGGGAGAGGTGGAGGGAGGTGACAACAGAGCACAGGGTAGGGGCAGATGCATCATAGTTCGGGTATTGGGGAGGGCAATAACAAGGTAGATAGGGGAACACTGAGGCAGGTTTGCATAGGCTAAATCGGACAGAGGTAAATAGTGATGCATGCTCAACCTTGGAACAGCAGGGCTTTGTGATACAGGTACCAAGGCATAGTCTGAAGAGGGTAAATAGTACTAAGACGCTTGACTGTCTTATGTATATTGGTTTCCCTTTCCTACTATTGTAAAATGGACACTTGAGTTGGATAGAAAGGAATGTCGGGACGCATGATTACAGAACGCTTATAAGCCTATAACTGATTGGAATACCTCAAGGGGGTTCTAACTTGCCCGGTGAAATAGGTCTCTTGCGGAGCCTTTGCAGTGTATAGGACCTTAGGTGGGATCCTGAGCCCCATCCAGAACCTTCTGAGGTGGGACATTCCTACTAGAAAGGACAAGCAGACCAGCCTGGAACAGCTAGAGTGACAGAAGATTACATCTTCAAAGAAAGATAATCAGGAAAACCCCAAAACAAAAATGGCAGTATGACTGGCTACTACAAGAATAAGCAAGTTGTTCACCAGGAAGCCATCAAGGCAAGCAATCAAGTTCCTCAGGACAATCACCCCTCTAAGACTGAAACTCAAAGGGAACACATGAGCAGGCATGTAAGCTTGCTGATGACTACATTGGTCTAATGGTGAGTGAAAGAGGGGGAAAGGCAGCAATGAAGAAATAGGCTGAGTTCAACAACATTCCATAGATTTCCGTTGACCTGGAGATATGAGAGAGAAGAGAAAGGGCTGGTTGGTCCAAAGTGTGGTGAGACCTGGGGATACCTGAGCCCTATGGTCAAAGACAGCCTCAGAGGGCTAGAGCTGAGAGTGAAGCATCCAGCTGATACGGAGTGAGAGGAGGTGCACAAGAACACTCAAAGTTGCAGATAGTACCCATTTGACATAGCCTTGATAATCAGAGCTCAACTAGAGGAGGATTAAAAATAAAAAAGAATAAAACAATTTGTGATAAAGGAAACAGGTAAATTGCTACAATTTGATGAACTTGACTCTTGGAGGTTGTTGTTGTTAAGTGCCGTCGAGTCGGTTCCGACCCATAGCGACCCTGTACAGGGTTTGCGAGGGTGTAAATCTTTACGGGAGTAGAAAGCCTCATCTTTCTCCCGCGGAGCAGCTGGTAGTTTCGAACCGCTGACCTTAAGGTTCGCAGCCCGATTCGTAACCACTACGCTGAACTTGACTCTTGGAGGTAGTAACTCTAAATACCAACAGAGAGTGAAGGAGTCTTCACATTAAATATCAGTGCTATCCCCTCTGTACACAGGGCAGATAGGGATGGGCAACTTAGACATTGGCTACCTAAAATGAGGGGACGATAAAAGCACGAAGTGACTGGTTAACAAGGTTTCAAGGGGGAGTGTAGTTTAATAGTGTGTGGGGAAGAAAGAGTCCCCACTGAATAGTTTTCATCCTGTCTAGATGGATCTGGTTAAAAGAGATGGGAATAAGGTTCTTATGATTCAGTAGTGAGTAATTGTTACCATGACTAATTGCGACTCTCAGAATTTTAAAAGTATAAGCTTTGTAACAAAAACAGGGGAGTAGTTAATCTTACAGTCCAGAAATAAAGGACCCTAGGATCATCAAGGGAGAATAGACCTTATGAACGTGAGACCTTATCCAGAGAAGCATTGACACCAGAGATAGAGACAGAGATGGGGACTTGGAGGGAGGGAGCAGCTGAGGACTCTAGATTCATGGAAAGAGAGAGACTAAGAGATGGCGACTAGGAGGCAGACTTGCAGAATGGGCCCTTTGGTGGTGTAAATTATTATATATGCCTGAGTGTTTAAAAAAAAAACCACTAAAGTGAATAGAAACACACTGTTAGCTGATGATACAAGGAGGGGATATTTCAATAATGAAACAATGATGATCTGCCCTGTCAACTTTTACTCAATCCATAATAAAAACCTTATAATAATAATAATAAAATGGAAAGTATTCATCAGATTGCAGTAAACTATGAGCTTTTGAAAAAAATGAAGTTGCTGTAACACTGAAAAGGTATTTATTCCTCTGAACACTTCTAGCAGCTAGTTTAGGCACAGGGGCTACCACTGAAGACTTGTGGGTATCCTAGGTGCCAATCTACTTGTACTCCTGCTTCTTGTTTCACCCTGGAGCATATGTTATACATTGTTGTTGTTGTTATATGCCATGGAGTCGGTTCCGACTCATAACGACCCTGTACAGGGTTTCTGAGGCTGTAAATCTTTACGGGAGCAGAAAGCCTCATCTTTCTCCCGCAGAACCGCTGGTAGTTTCAAACTGCTGACTGTGAGATTAGCAGCCCGATTCATAACCTCTACGCTACCAGATATATATATGTTGACATAATTATTCATTCATCCTCTGTGCAATGCAATTCAACAAATATTACTGAGAACTTACAGTGAGCTAAGCATTGTTCTAGGTGTTGAGGATATAGTAATGAACAAAGCAAACAAAATTCCTTTACCAAAATGTCTATGTTTATTTAATATATAACTAAATGGCATTATTTAACATGACTGAAATAAATTATGCCATTATGAAGAAGTATCATTTTAGGAGAGTTGTACAGGATCAGCCTGAATATCCCAAAGATCTTGGAATCAGAAAATACAGTTTAGCATGCCAAACCGTGATTCCCTTTGCAAAATGGTAACATGAGGGATTATATGTATTACTAAGTGTGCAGTCCATAGGTGTTCAGAGAAACATTTTTTAGAGGCTGAATGAATGGATTAAACCAGTGGGAGGAGCACTTTGCTCAAAAAAACAGGACTTTGACAGAATTCAAATGTGTTCCTTGATTTTGAGAATGAGTTTCTAGAGAGAAGCATTATTTGAAACAAAATTTTCTTTGACTCTGTGTTGTTTTATTGTGGTAAGAGTTATATATTAAATATGTGTGGTGGTGGTGGTTATGTGCTGTAGAGTCAGTTCCAGCTCATAGAGACCCTGTACAGGTTTTCTGAACCTATTAATCTTTATGGGAGCCGAAAGCCTCATTGTTCTCCTGCAGAACAGCTGGTAGTTTCAAACTGCCGACCTTGAGGTTAGCAACCCGATTTGTAACAACTATACTACAAGAGATCCTTAGGTATGTATGTATATACTTATATAGATATAATAACTAGCTCCACATTTTTTAGTATTTAATTTTCAGTGACACAAATTAAGTCCATCATATTGTGTAACCATCACCTCCCTTAGTTTTCATGTTTGACTCTGTGCTTATTGCGCTATGTATTTAATTCCATATACATATATACAGATCATTTGGATCTTTGAAGTTTCTAGTACTTTATTTCACCTATTTAATCAAAGAATTCATTTGAGCTGAATTCATGTTTTAGGATTCTGGATACTACTTTACAAATAACTATACATTTCTGTTCTCTAGTCACTTTAAATGGGTTAATAGAGCTTTCCGACATGTCTAATTTACTTGTGTGATATACTTGATGTTCTAAATGTTTTTGATTCAGTTTGCCATAATACGGAAATTTTGAATCTACCTTTATGTGAATTTAGTTACTAAATTCTCTAAAACTTTTAGCATGTTTGTTTTGAAAGTAATTTTGTAAGAAGGAAACTGGCCATTTTCCGCCATGATCTACCTTCTGGGATTCTGAGTGTGTGCAAAAATATTGGTGCAACTGTAAAGACACCCAGTGAAAGAAGAACACATTTGATATAGATTTAAGTATCACGAAAACATGTGAAAGAAACCAAGGATCAGCTTTTGCTTCTGGCTTGTGTTACTGTTTGTTACTTAAGTAGCTTAGAAAAGAAGTAAATCGTGTATGAGAGAGCAAAAAAAGAAAGACATTCTGGAAGTAATTATTAATGCTGAAATTTCTGCATCTAATTTTGGAGTGCTTGTGTTTGGAATTCCACATGTGCGATGAAATGTATGTTTCAGGTTTGTGGAGAAAAACAGCGCTTTGAGAAGCTGATGGAACATTTCAGGAATGAAGACAATAACATAGATTTTATGGTGAGTTGTTTCAGCATTACGTTCAATTTAGCAAGCTCAGCAGTTTTCCTAACCCCCTCTAGGTGTCTGTGTGTGTACGCAAAGGACAGGAAATTGAAAATTATATGCAATAGATCCAATCTAGAGTGTCCTCCTTAATCTGTTTTTCCCTCATGGCACTTATTTTCATTTTTATATCCTACTTATGAAGGGGCTTCAAAAAGTTTGTGGAAAAATTCCGTTTTCTTCTCATTCTATTTTTCCATGAACTTTTTGAAATTTCCTTGTACGTAGTTTAAAGACAGAAGTACTGATGATTTATCGCGAATAAAGGAGAGGATCCATGCAGTTGGAAAAAGAAATTAACAGGTAAACATTTCTGGTGCAAATGCCCTCAGTTATCTAGCTGACAATGGTGCAGCGTAGGAAACCTTAAGGTAGAAACCAAGAGCTTTAATCATTTCACCTCTGAAAGGTCCCAGCAGCCAGTGACCTTTGCTGGGCTATTTTCTCTTACACTGGAGTGCTTTACTCTGTAGAACTGTTGTTAGTATGTGTATCAAAACTTAAGGCGCTCTTAGAATGCAATGGTTAAGTGCTCAGCTGCTAATCGAAAGACTGGTAGTCTGAATCACCTAGCAATTCCTGGCAAGAGAAAAGACCAGGCCATCTGCTCCCATCAAGATTCCAAACACCAAAGCCATTGTCGTTGAATTGATTCCAATTCTTAGTGACCCTGTAGGACAAGGTAGAGCTTCCCCTGCTCGGTTTCCAAGACTGTAAATCTTTTACAGAAACTGATTTTCACATCTTTCTCCCACAGCTGAGTACTTAGCCAATGTGCCACAAGGGCTCTTCCCAGAAAGGTTGTTGTTAGGTGCTGTCCAGTCGGTTCCAACTCATAGCAACTCTGTATGGGGTTTCTAAGGAGCAGCTGGTGAGTTTGAACCGCCGACCTTGCAGTTCAAACCAACCTTGAGTTCAAGTGCATATGCTGTGGTGCTACAGGCTAGAAAACCCGATGGGACAGTTGTTCTCTGTCATATAGGGTTGCTAAGCACACAACAGAAACATTCCAAAAGTGAGTATACAGCAATAATTTCCCCCCTTGATCTGTTTTCCACTTTAGTAATTTGGTGAGGGCATAGTCATACTGCAAATCTCTTTAACAGGTTAGATCTCATGTAAGAATGTGTGGTTTAGCAGCAGTATTGTCATCCTTACGTAAAAAGAAAAAGAGGACAACTAAGTGAGTTTGAGGACTTCTGAATTCATATCCCTAAATCTTAATTGTGGCCTAAAGAAACTCTAGAGAATTTCCTGACAAAATCAGGAAATGGAGTGCATTCATATCTGTAGGCTTTCCTTGAGTTAATGCAGTTTCCCTTTAGGGACCCCTGGTGCTGCTGTGGGTTAAGCCTTCAGCTGCTAACTGCAAGGTCAACAGTTCTAACCCACAAGGCACGTCACAGGAGAAAGTTGAGACTGTCTGCTCCTGTAAAGAGTTTTACAGTCTCAGAAAACCTAAGGAGCAGTTGTACCCTGTCCTGTAGGATCACGATGAGTTGGATTCAACTTGATGGCAGTGAGATTTGGGGGTTTTAGGCCCCTGTTTCTGCAGAGTTTCAGCTTTAAGAGCCAAGTAGCTCTTGGCCAACAGGATATGAAGATACACTCTTGAGTTTGCCACAACCCACACACTCTATTACCTATTACTGCGTAGGGCCTGCCTCTTTCACTTACGATACCAATCAGATCTCTTTAGGTAATTGAATTTCTGCTGAAATTATATTAAGCCCATAGCAACATCTGTATTTCCTATCAGTTTGATTCATATGTAAATACACTGAGGTGCCTTATTTAGAGGTAGCATAAATGGGTTACAAGTTGTAACCTTAAAGTCAGCTGTTTGAAACTAGCAGCCATTGTGTGGGAGAAAGAAGAGACTTTCTGCTCCCATAAAGATTTCCAGCCTCGAAATCCTATGCAGGGTCGCTGTGAGTCAGAATCGACTCAGCGATACAAAATCACCACCACTTGGCATTGTGGGTTAATGCGCCAGACTGCAAAGCCATTCGAACTGCAAGGTCAGTGGTTCAAGCTCACCAGCTGCTCCTCGGAAACTCTATACAGGGTCGCTATGGGTCGGAACCGACTCGACGGCACTTAACAACAACACCACGACCCAGGCACTGTGTGTTACATCTACATGTCACCTAGCAAATAGTGCATATTATAAAGCTCAACAGATCATTTAGACCTACTTTCTCAAGAGAAATGGCAAGATGTCAAAATCTGATCATGTTTTCCTCCAGAACATGAGACTTTTCATAACTGCCTTGGGGATACAGTTAGGTTGCTCAACCTCTCAAACAACATAGTCTTCGTAATATATAATAAAAACTCCTTTTATGTATTTTTTTTCTTTTCTCTGTATTTTTTGTGAACCAAAGTAAAAAACCTGTTAACATTGTTTTTAGTTTATTGTATCATAGAACCTGAAGTGATTCTTTTTTTTTTCCCCAGTAAATTACAGTGCAGTACTCTAGTAATCTAGATAATTTAAACATCTTCTAAATATGTGTAAAACTAAATGCCACTACCATCAAGTTGATTTGGACTCATAGCTACCCTATATAGAATTTCCAAGACTGTAAATTTTTACCAGAGCAGACAGCTTCATCTTTCTTCCACAGAGCTACTGGTGGATTTGAATCAACAACCTTGCAGTGAGCAGTCCAGTGCTTAACCCACAGCATATGATATAGTCAAAGATCTAACTTGATAAAGACTAAAAAAAAATAAAGGAAACAGGGATTAGGTGAGAGAGGACGAATAAGGATAAACCACATTTTGTTGATCAATTCAAACGGATATTGACATCTGGGTTGTTCTTACGCTGTTGTGAGCATATTTGTATACAACTTTTGAATGAACATCTAGTTTCCATTTTCATGGATACAGACATAGAGGTGGAATTGCTGGATTTCATGGTAACTCTAAGCCTCGCTGATTTCATTAGCAGCTGCACCACTCTGCATGCCTAGCAACAATGTATGAGGGCTTCCATTTCTCTGCACCCTCCTCCCCCAGCACTTTTTATGATCTGTTTTTTCGATAATAACCGTTCTGCTGCTGTGTGCATTGAGTCCATTTTGGACTCATAGTGACCCTGTATAGGGTTTCCGAGGCTGTAAATCTTTCCTTATAACCATTCTAGTGGATGTGAGGATTCCTGGTGTGGCTCTGTAGTGTAAACACTGTACTGCAGACCACAAGGTCAGCAGTTCAAGCCCACCAACTGCTCCTCAGAAACCCTGTACAGTGTTGCTCTCAGGTGGAACTGACTCAACAGCACTTAACAACAGCAGCAGCAGCAGTGGATGTGAAGTGGTATCTCATTGTTGTACTTAGGTGACTTTTTAATTCATAGAAAAAAAATGTTTATTTAAAAACCTGATAAAATGAAGAGGGAAAACCATATTGGCAAATGGTCCTGCAGTTGTGAAATCAAAAGCACATGATTGATTAAAATGAGAAAAGAAGTTTGGAGCCTATCTAACCCCTTGACAATTTCATTTCAGGTGGCCTCTATGCAGTTTATTAATATTGTAGTCCATTCAGTAGAAGACATGAATTTCAGAGTTCACCTGCAATATGAATTTACCAAATTGGGCCTGGACGAATACTTGGATGTGAGTACAACTCTAATCTTTGGCTCAAATATAGAAACTGATTGTGTTTGTCCACTCTCAAAGGTATACTTCTACAGTAGTGAAAGCAGGCTTAAAATTCTATGCAATCAACCACTGTGTTGGTTAAAGGGAACCAAGCTCAGTGATGCAATCTGCCAAAGAAGCTGGATACTTGCAGACTTTCTGGGACTTCAGGCTGTCATCTGCCAGCAACTGCTTAGTCCGAAGTTAGATAACCTCTTGCAGGCTTGGCTACAATTTTTTTCTCTGCTTTTGAGGTCTGTCTGGGTCAAGTCTCATCACATTCTTCCTCCTGGCTATTGGGTAATTCACGTTCCTGGTCACTCTGGGGACTCCATCAAGGGAAAGTCAGACCAGGACAGCTGTGGAGTGATGAGTAAATGCTTAGAGCATAAAAAAATAATGAGGAAATGGGCATTAGGGAGTTCCTCATATAACTGTTAAATTCTACTTAAAGTGTTTGTGACTTTAGAAGTTCTACTTTCAGTTCTTTGGAGAAGGGTATCTAAGGTTTCTCTTATTCTTGCTCCGTTTCAGAAAGTGTTCAGCCAGTTCCCTAAAGCATTTCAGCTAAGAAACAGAAAGTTAATAAGGAAATCATAAAAGGGCCAGAGTAACTATGTGTACAAAAGTTGTGCCCTCATCCTTGGACTCAGGCAGTTTTCATTTTCATCTTTACATGGGAATGGATTAGATAAGTTTGGAAGATCACTAGTGGTAATGTAAGCATTATTTACTTCGGTTTCACGGTTATTTCTGGCTGGGAAGAACTTCCCTGAGATATCTCCAGAGTTCGACTGCTGTCTTCGTTAGGCATTTTGTTGCTGTCTTGTTGATTCTAACTTTTGGTGCCCAATGTGTTGCTTTCTATGGTGTTGCCAGATGGGTTCGAGCCACCAACCTTTTTGTTATCAGTCAAGTTAGACAGTTTGTGCCACCCAGGGACCTTTCATTAGGGATAAAGCCAGGGAATTACACAGACTGTGCCCTTGTTTATTGTGAGGCAGAAACACAGAGTTGGTTTCTCTGGAACTGACAGCCTTTCTTACAGATAGTTGGGCTGCCCTATGCAGGTTGAGCTTCCCTTAAAGAATTGTTTGAATGGTTTTTCTACCTGGAACCCCACTGAAATCATTGACAGACTATGTTATTGAGAGGTTGGTTATTTGGCTTTGAGGTCGAGGTTAGTATATCTTCGTTTCCTACATTCTTTGAGACTGGCAATATATGAACAAAAATTGGATGTGTAGATTCCTAATGACAATCTGGGTTCAATTTTATGATGACCAAAATTTAAAAGCTAGCTTGTAGGCCCTAGTTTACAGTGACAGTTATGAACACATCAGTCAATACTCATTATTCACTCTGAATCTTACAAAAAATCCAATAGTCTGTTCTCCATTTTCCTATCTAATCTTTGTCCTTATTCAGAAACATTTTTCAGTTCTGACTCCTAGACTAAGGTGGAACAGTCTCATCAGCAGGATTTCAAATTAATCTTAGTACGAATCGGGCTGCTAACCTCAGAGTCAGCAGTTCGAAACTACCAGCTGTTCCGTGGGAGAAAGAAAGATGAGGCTTTCTGCTCCCATAAAGATTTACAGCCTCAGAAACCCTGTACAGGGAGGCTGAGTTGGAACTGACTCCATGGCACATAACAACAACAACATCCTTGTAAATAAGCATTCACTTGTTCAGTATGTGTTTACTTTCATCATACATGTGCCAAATCATTTTCCCTTGATTCCCCGGAGCAAGTTCTGGCTTACATAGGGAAAATGCTGGAGAGTTTGCAACTTATACTCAAATAAGCCTGCAGGCTCTGTGTCTCTCCCACTTCCCCCTCATGCACATACACTACTATGATGGCTAAGATACTACCTACTTCATTCTTTTGTACTACACAGACTCCTCTCAAGTTTTTTTCTTTTTAAATCTCTTTTTTTGTAACTTTTTACTATGGACAGAGGGAAAGTTTGCAGAGAAGGTTATCAGTTTTACATCCAACCAACGAATCGTGCACTTGGTTTCATCTCAATGATTGCAGTCCCCTCCATGTAACAGCTGTTATCCCAACTCTTCCTTGGTGGTTCCAGTTTCCATCCACCGTCCTTCTCACCCCTCTGTACCTTGTCCCCAGGTAAAGGTTGCCCTTCTGATCTTGAATGGTTGACCATTCCATGGTGAGCATACCTCACTCGTGTTGTTGTCCCCCCTACTACCTACCCACCACTTGGTTGAAAATTGGGCCACAAGGATGAGTTAGTTCTGTTCCAGACCTGAAGGGTGATCAAGGGTCATAGCCGCAGATTCCTACTGTCTTTTTCTGTCCAGTTATTGTTGTTGTTGAGTGCCATCAAGTTTTATCTGTCGTTTCGAGACCCTTTATTGGGTTTCTGAGGCTTTCATCTTTGTGGAGTAGAAAGCCTCATCTTTCTGCTGTGGAGCAGTTAGTGCACTTGAACTGTCAGTGGCCTTGTAGTTTGAAGTCCAATGTTTATCCTACAGTAAGCCCAATCTTTTTTATAATTTTGAGTTTTGTTCCACATTTTCTCCCACTCTATCCGGGACCTTCAAATGTGATCCCTTTCAGAGCAGAGTCATGGAGACTGATGCTCACATGTTCTATTAGCCAATTGTTCTAATTGATTTCCAAGCATCTTCAGTTTTCATCACTTTTCTTTCTTCTGCACATGGAGAGACCAATAACTGTACTTCAGTCCCTAAAGGTTCATGTTGCCTGTGACTTGCTGTTCCATTTCCAAGCTGTTTTTAATTTTTCTATTATTTTCATTTTGTATACTTCAAAATGTTTTAGTTAATAATATGTCTGCACAGAGCAGGAAAGATTTGAAAGAAAATATTTGCATGTTAATGTTGTTGTTAAGTGCTGCTGAGTTGGTTTCAACTCATAGCGACTCTGTATAGGGTTTTCGAGGCACAGCTGGTGAGCTTGAACCGCCGACCTTGCAGTTCAAGGCGAACTTGTAGTCCAGAGTATTAACCTGCACCGCCACACCAGGACTCCATGTGCATATTAGGGAGGAGTTATTCCCCAGAAAGTAACCTAGTTGATTGTATTGTCTTAGGCAGTCATTTGGTAATTCTTTTAAGGAGGATGATAAATGATGAAGCCTCCTCTTTGAAGAGACTGGACTGTGTGAAATACTCATAGAGTATTGGGAGTTATATTTTGTTTCCACAGATAATGCTAACACTGCCTTCTATTGTATTTTGGTTTTTAGAAGCTGAAACACACAGAGAGTGACAAGCTGCAGGTACAGATTCAGGCTTACTTGGACAACGTGTTTGATGTAGGAGCTCTGTTGGAAGATGCTGAAACCAAGAATGCAGCCTTGGAGAGGGTAGAAGAACTGGAAGAAAACATTTCTCATGTAAGTGCATTTCAGAAAAGAAAAGTTGGTTAGGTTTCAACTAAATGTAAAGCTGAATTAATTTGATAACCTTATAGCAGGAATTAAAATGTTTAGAATATATGAATAGGCTGCAACTTGAGACAGTGGATTATCAGAAGCTATTGTAGGTTTTTTTTTACCCAGAAGGCAGTATGTGTGTGTGTGTGTGTGTGATACCTAAGACTTAGTGGACTCAGTTGCCTTGCCTCAGCTCATGTACCTGCTCAGTTGCACTGAGTTCAGCTTCTCTAGCTGTCTTAGTTACAAACACAAGAGTTAGATGATTGTCATAACCTAAAGATGTGGGAATTTGACCCTGAGTGGTGAAGAACCTTCTACCAAAGGTGTCCACATGAGCCCATGGACAGGATGATTTAGCATCTCCAGGATGCCTGTCTGCACATTACTCCCTTATGGCTCCTCACATTCTAACTAGATTAAAGTCAACAATAGGCAGTTTCAAGGAAACCAGTGAGCTTTTCCACATTCTTTCTTCTTAGAATTCCCTATACATTAGAATAGGGACTCTATTTTTTTTCCAAAGGATTTTTTAAAAAACTTTTTATTGTGAAGATTTACAGAGCAGATTTACATCCAACAATCGTAAACTTTGCTTCATTACAATGATTGCAATCCCATCCTTGTACCATCAGTTTACAGTATTTACCTCTATTCACTTTAACTTGAAGGTTCTTTTCTTGCTACAGATCACAGTTGAATATGATTCTAAGGAGTTGTTCAGTTACTCAGTCTTGAAGCACATATTTAAATATTGAACGAATGAACAGAAGAATAATGCTTCTCAAAAGCCCAAGTATTGTGTGAAGACTTAATTATCTTAATGACATTATGATTGACTGTTTTTCTTGATTGCGAAATGAGTTTTCATTCTTTTTTTAAAAAATATAATTGCCCCCTTTGAATAGTCCAGTTATTTTCCTTTGTTTTATTTGGGAAACATGTGCTTAATACCCTTTATCTTTCCCCATCGCTTGGGAAGTGGGCATCTACCTGGCTTGTTGGTGAGCCTTGACCCCCCTTTTGAAAGTGCTACAGAGACTTGGTTGACACCTTCTTAGGAGAATTACAGACCGAATATCCTTCCCTGAAAAGATGCGTGTTATATTCTACTCTTGCTCCTCCCCTTGTTTCATTGATTTTCTTACCTGTGATTATTTTCCGTGAAATCTGAAGCTGTTCAGTTTTAGATTATGCTAAAAGTTGCTATTTAACACACGTCTTTCACTTGAAGCCTCAGTCAGCACTGCAGGGCCATAGTTACATATGTGCTTTTGTAGCAGATCCCCTGTTTATTCGAACTACTAACATACCTTTTCTTATTTGGGTAGTTTAGGTCACAACAAATAATAGTTGTTGTTGTTGTTGTTGTTGTTGTTGTTGTTTTTCCCAAACTTGGTCTATAATGATAGTACTAAGTTTTCTCGATCAACTGTTCTCTAAAGTTGTTGGCTGATGGCCCTTTATTAATGGGGAATAAAGACGGAGTAGACAGCTTGCCCTCATCCCTCACCTTACTATTTTCTGTTCTAGAAAGACTAGTACAAGTTGCCATCCAGTTGATTCTGACTCTTTGGTAAGCCTGTGTATGTCAGAGTAGAACTGACTTCCATAGGGTTTTAATGGCTGATTTTCAGAAGCAGATCACCAGACCTTTCTTAGGCACCTCTGGGTGGACTGGAATCTCCAATAATTTGGTTATCAGCTAAGCACATTAACTATTTGCACCGCCTAAGGACTCCTACCCCTGCTAGCTATTTCAGACATGGAGGGAGACATACTGTGTATGTTGAAAACTCAGGAACTGACATATGGGTTTTATTAAGGATTAAATATAAATTATTAATTCCTCTCAGAAACAAATATGTATTCAGAGCCATATTATAAATATTAACAATGCCAGAAAACAGCATGTGAATTCTGGTGGTCTCCTAACGGCCTTTGAGCTTCACATCCTGAGAACCAAGAGACTTAATTCAGATTTGTCCTGTGTTATGACACAGCCTCCCTTTCAAAACTTTACAGTTGTCTGAAAAACTACAAGACACGGAGAATGAAGCCATGTCCAAGATTGTGGAACTGGAAAAGCAGCTCATGCAGAGGAACAAGGAGCTGGATGTTGTTCGAGTAAGTGTCATGGTGACAACTGCCCCCCAGTGGTCATGGCAGGGAGCTCATGGAATGCATTGAACTCAAGAGGAATGTATTAATGCAGCGTATTTATTAGAATAGTCACAGAGGTGATAGCCAAATGAAGTGTACACTTAAGTCAGGGTGTGTGCAGTCAAATTCTGGGACTCATTCTTGATGTGTCTTACAGAGTTTGGGAGCAAAAATATTGTCGATTCTGTGACTTACCCATTTGGTTGGAAACACAAACCCAACATACCACTCATTTATTTTTTTATTAGGATTTGAGATCCTTTGTATTTCTTTGGTTTGCTTCTATTTGGAAACACATTTGATGGTTGCTGTGAAAATGATGACATGGTCACACAGGCTAGAGCTAAAGGCATTCACTCAAAAAGCAAAGTAAAACCAGTCGTTTATTATCAGCGAGTCTCTAACATTTTATTTGGCCTGACACTAGTTTCATCTTAGGTGTCAGGTCTTTATGGAGTGTCATCCATGAGTTTGGGATTGTACAGAACATAAAATCACAAAATTACCTGGAGGGTGTTCGAGCGAGTGGCTTACCTTTATGCAGCTACTAATGAAATGGCACATTTTATGGGATGGTTATTGGGGCTGTGTGCGTTGCTTGGTACTCTGGCAGGTCCTACACTTAACTCCAGGAAATTTATTTTCTGAAACATCATTGAAACAAAGTTGTAGCATATGGACTCAATTCAAGTTCAGTCTCTCCGATTATTAATAATAGACAGGGTGTGAAGAATATTTCCCTGCCTCCTGGAGGCTTGTGGTGAGAGATCCCATGTACAAGGTCCAGCGAGTAAATTCAGTTCTAAAAAATTCTTTTGCTGGAACTTCTGTGGGCCCCCTTATAAAGGAAACCAGGATGGGATTTGAATGGAATATTGTAACTTCTTGTTTTCTGCTAAAAGCCTACGTAGAAATAGTGGAGGGACATTTCGACCCATTTTGTTAAGAACATTACCAAAGGGAAAATGTTAAAACAGTCCCCGCCCTGAATCTTGGTCAAGGGGCGTTGCGAGGGCCAGAGTTATCTGTTCAACAACAGTTTACCCCTGGTCACTCCAAATATATTATTCCATGCTTTCTGCAAAACATTTTAAATCCCAGTCTGACTTCTATCCAAGTATGATTTAGGTCCTTTTGTTTGTTGTTAGCAGATATCTATCCAGGACTTACAAAGGGATTTCATAATATGTCAAAGCAAAGCATGCTGTACCACTGAAATATTTCATTATATTCCAGAGTCAGGTATACAGTTATTTGGGGAATGTCTCTGCCCTGCTCTGCAGAGAAAATTGAGTTAGCTGTATTTATGAAATGCAAAGAACAATCTTAACAGTAACAAAATTGCTAGGATATATTATAAACATTACCAGTGAACAATTGATGATTAATGGTACTTTATAGATTCTGGTTGAGTTCTATATAATTCATATTTACATGAGTATCCTTTTCCTGTTGTTGCTATTTGCTTTGACTCATAGTGGCCCTGTATAGGGTTTCCAAGGAGCAGCTAGTGGATTTGAACTGCCAATCTTGTGGTTAACCGTCCAGTGCTGATCTTTCAGCACCAATCCAAGACTCATATTGTTAGTTGCTGCGAAACATATTCCACCAATGTATGCAGAATACAAGGTGCTCTGGTAGC